>NW_016809194.1:2452656-2456770 GCF_001698545.2 Rhinopithecus bieti | reverse complement strand
TATTTTCTATTATATTATAGAAATTTATAATTTCTATTATAATTTTCCTACTAATAAAACACCAATGCAATTACCTTCCTTCTTCCCTCTCTCCGTCCTACCCTTTTCAGTAAAGAAAGAGACAGCATATTAACACTGCTGTGACTTCCCAATGTCACTGAAGCCAAAAAAAGCCAGAAAAAAAAATGAAATTATTCAAAAACAAACAAAAAGCACTTAGCTATTTCAAAATTCCAGCCAATAAAAGAGGCTTGAATGTTTTGTGAAATATTAGAAGCAACACATATATTCTGACTTTTTTTTTTTTTAACATTAGGCACATAAACACTGTTTAGAAGCTAAGTATTTTTAATAAAGAGAAAATGCAAACTGGTTTGAAAAAAGTGAAGTGATCAGTTGGATCGGTTGTCCACTGGAAAAAGACATTACTGGTCACCACAAAAAAAAAGGTTTCTAATGGTATAGACTTCAGGATTGATACCTTGTTTAGTGACAGAAGAGACCTAAGAGACTTCCAGGTTAGGGATTAGCAATGTTTTTTACCATGAAGGACCTCTCCCTTTCACAATTCCCCTCTCTTCCCATGATCTTCGAATACTGATTTTATCTATAAATCTAAATAAATGTCAATTTTCAACCAAAGACACATAATAAAAAATAAAGACTAACAAAATAAGTTACAAACAAAATAACTTAATAAAAAAAAAACTTCAGGTTTTCTGAATATTGAAAATAGCTTCTGATCCTAACGTGTGGAACCCTACAGGGTTGGGAATCAAGCTGCTTGTTTTATAAGCGAGTGCGTGGAAGCCTAGGCAGGTTCAATAGTAAATAGCATGGGCAAGAAAAACATTCTAAATTTTAGCAGCATTCATGCTATATTTTGATTGTTTGGCCTTTTTGATGTGATTAGAAACAGACAAAATAAAATATAGCAATTTGTTTCGGGACACTTAAAGGTTTTAGTCAAAACATCTCACTTAAAATGCAGCATTTTTAACTATTTAATGTGTAACATATAAGTGGGTGGAGGTGGGTTACTAAGCTAAACTCACCCCATACTGTTTACAGTTTTTCTTGTGCCCTAGTGTCTGAGAACTGCAGTCTACAATCTTCTGGGGAGAAGGTTGCTAAATAAGGAGGGAAAAAAGATACTGTTGAGGACCAGAACCAAATTCTATTTCTGTCAATCATGTCTTCGTATTACCTACCACTTCCTGATCTGGCAGGAGTCACTCTAGAGACTATCAATTTGTACCAGTGAGGACATCAAGAGACATGCCTCACTGGCCCTGCCAATACACACACAAAACAGGAAGTCATCAAATTATAGCACCAAAATTTTTAATAGTAGCTAGCCTAAAATTATTTTTGAGAAGCAACCTAACTTAAAGAAATCATGTTTCAAACTGAGAGTTGCAACCCAGTATGAGGTCATAAAACCAATTTAGTGGATCATAATCAGCATTTAAAAAAATCAAACAAAATAGAAAAATATAGAAACCAGAATATACTACAAGTACTAAAGATAAGTACTGTTTCATGAAAAAAATCTTAAATTATTTAAATACATTATGTAGTCATACACATATAGATGCATACAAACATATATAAAACAAATGTATCTGTATATGTGTGTTGGGTCATAATGTAGATTTTTTTTTACTATAACTCAAAATATAAAAAGTATCCACTGGCCAGGCGCAGTGGCTCATGCCTGTAATCCCAGCACTTTGGCAGGCCAAGGTGGGTGGATCACCTGAGGTCAGGAGTTCGAGACCTGCCTGGCCAACATGGTGAAACCCCATCTCTACTAAAAATAAAAATAAAAAATTAGCCAGGTGTGTGGCACACACCTGTAGTTCCAGCTACGCAGGAGGCTGAGGCAGGAGGATCACTTGAACCGGGAGGCAGAGGTTGCCGTGAGCCAAGATCACACCACTGCACTCCAGCCTAGAGTGAGACCCTGTCTCAAAAACAAACAAACAAAAAAAGTACTACCAAGAGTAGATATTTTTCTTCATAAACAAAGAAGCATTTTCTATTCTTTGTGAAACAAATCATCCATTTAGAGTTGACCTTAAGAGATTCTTCTTTTTCCAAAAAAGTCATAGTAAAAGAAAAAAGCTAATAAACTTGATTTTATATATTCATAGTTTACAGCCTTATATCATTTCCAATACCTTTTCTCAATCTAAACATTTGTTTCATTGCAAATGCCCTCCTCTTTTAGTCTCCTCCTCCTCCTGCTATATGGTCTTCTCTGTCTACATCGCTGATTTCTCTTAATCCTGCTATCTCCTAATTATAGAAATTATCTTTCTCCTTGAAAACACTGCAATCCCTTCTGTACATTTTTCCCTTGCAGAAAATCTACCTGTTTGCATGGCTTTAAATAATATTTATATTTTGACTGGGCACGGTGGCTCACACCTGTAATCCCAGCCCTTTGGGAGGCCGAGGCAGGCGGATCACGAAGTCAGGAGATCGAGACCATCCTGGCTAACATGGTGAAACCCCGTCTCAACTAAAAATACAAAAAAAAAATTAGCCAGGCATGGTGGCGGGTACCTGTAGTCCCAGCTACTCAGGAGGCTGAGGCAGGAGAATGGCATGAACCTGGGAGGTGGAGTTTGCAGTGAGCCGAGATTGCACCACTTCACTCCAGCCTGGGCACCAGAGCAAGACTCACTCACAAAAAAAAAAAAAAAATGTATATTTTGCCTCTGTCTTCTAGGTGCCTCTATCCTTGTGAAAGAGACATATATACACGCTATGTTCTTTCATGGCTCTTGTTTGTGCATAAACTGCCAAAGGAAAAAGCTCAGCTACAAATGAAAGATGAGGAGGAGGAGGATATAAAGTTAAGAAATTTGTTTGCTCATTTTTTTTTTTTTTTTTTTTGAAGGGAATGACTTGCTAAGGAGATTGAATCAACAAAAAGGGAAGTTAAATATATTTATTTAATAATTCTTAGAGGAAATAATTACTGGAGCAAGGTCTTGAAGAGTTGAAATTTAGTCAGTAGTTGTAAAGATCTTGGATGGAATAAAGAGGGATATCTCTTCTACAAAGATTGGAGGAATATAAATAAGGATAAGAATGTCTATAGGCATTTGGGAGAGAGGTGCAGATATAATACCATATATCTGCATGGCATTATACATCAACAGAAGCTGATGGCCTTTATTTTTATTTGTAAAGCAGTGGGTATAATGAGCATGATGGGGAAGATGGTGGGGTTAGAGAATTCTGGAGAACGATACAAAGTTTACAAAAGCACTTTGGAGCATGAAAAAGGATACTGATTAGGACCCTCAGGAAGCTTTGAGGGTGTAGTTAAGGGTGCAATAACGAATTGATTGTGGTTCCAATTTCTTCTGCTGTTGTCCTACGCAGCCTCTGGGGTAGGCATGAAGAAGGTAAAGGATCAATTGATTGGGTTTTACTAGGCAGATGCAACATAAGGCAATGAGGGCAAAGGGATTAAAAACACAGGGGTCAAAATGGTTAACATGATTGATGGAGAAGAAAATAATTCTGGCTGGGTATGGTGGCCATGCCTATAATCCCAGAACTTAGGAAGACAGAGGCAAGAAGATAGCCTGAGCCCAGGAATTCAAGACCTGCCTGGGCAACATAGCGAGACCCCATTCTCCAAAAAAAGGAAAAAAGAAGACAAAAAAAAAAAAGTAGGAAATAATTATAAGAGGTGTATGATAAACTGAAATAAAATGGGAGAGTCAAGAAACTAGAGCTCTGTGACATGGAAAAACAGATATTAAAGGAGTAGGGGAGTAAAAAGCTAAAAGGCTGGGAGACACAGTCATAGACTCATATTAGGTTTTGGTATTTTAGAGGAGAGGAATTGGGGGTGATGGGTATGGCTATGTGTGTATGGGGCTAAAGTACAGTGTAACCGAAAATGACTGTCCACAAGGACAATGAAGTCATCCAGCATGATACGAAAAATTAAGATAGAGATTGACTGGGAGCCAGGAGTCCAACTTCACAGTAAGCAACCAAGAGATCAGTAGATGCTAACGAACCGGAGTGGCAGAAATAGAACAATACTGATGCTTAGAAGAAGATTCTTTTTTTTTTTTTTTTTTTT
>NW_016809194.1:2444032-2449220 GCF_001698545.2 Rhinopithecus bieti | reverse complement strand
TAGCCAGGATGGTCTCGATCTCCTGACCTCGTGATCCGCCCGTCTCGGCCTCCCAAAGTGCTGGGATTACAGGCTTGAGCCACCGCACCCGGCCTAGAAGATTCATTTTTATAGAAATACACAGAAATGCTGATTTGGAAGAACAACGGTAGCTAAGAGAATGCTGGACTCAGTCTCTTGTCTTCTGGCAGCTCTTTCTCACTGACTCTTTTTACCTTTTTCCATCTCCTGACTCTCAATACTCTATAAAAGAGAACGATCAGCCTCTAGTTGAAGGGGCTGCTGAAAAAGGTTATCTGAGTAATATGCTTCCAGAAGTTGTGGACAAGCCAGGAAAAAAATTATCCAAAAAACAAATTAGTAAAGTCATGAAACTATTCATCTTTAGACTAATTCACACTAATTTTGATTATGATTATGCTAGTTATAAGATTATGGTATTTCTAAAGTCTTTGCCAAGAGATGAGAGTATATTCTCAATAGCAGGCATGTAATTTACATATTAAATATGAAAAGAAAAAAGAGTAATTTTATATTTTTGATATTAAATACAATTAACAGACTAAAATTTTTTTCATAAATTACTGCTCAGGGGATACATAAATTACATTCAAAGGGATAGGTATTCCAGTTACTAGGCTGCAAATTTGGCAGTGTAACCGGAACTATGTGTAAGGTTTCAAGTCTAGATGAAATATCCTTCTGAATCGAACTCACTTTGTTCAGATTCTGTACTCATGAAACCATCTGATTATTAACTAGGTCTCACAGGACTCTTGATGTCTAAGGTAGTGCTCTAGAGTAAAGTTTCCAAAATTTTTCACTATAAAGACATTGTTTTACTAATGTATATTAGGTACATTACAACATACATGTATAAAAAATAAAATTCAAAAGACTCAGACATAAATTTATATAAGTTCCAACATTTTCTTCTCACATTCAAATGGCATACTGTAGATGCTACTCTGGAGGCTAGTGCTTTAGAGAAATAAGTATGAGTGTTCTAGGCAATGAAAAGGTATAAAACTGCCATCATTGATAAGCTGGAACTATGTAATTCATCTCTGGCTAAAATGATAAAATCAAGTTTCTGACTCTTTAAGCTTTAAACTGGGCCACAGTGAAGCTATATCAAGCTACTGCCTCTCAATGAAGTCCCAATATCCTTTTGACTGAAGATTCTAGGCAATGACCACAGAAAGCTTAAACATTGAGAAACCAGATGTGTTCTTATCCCAGCTAAGAAAATACCTCTTAAGTGCAGTATAGTAAGGAAAACAAGACTCAATTTAAAAACACTGATCATTGATCAGAAGTTTAAACAATGATATGGTACAATTTATCCTTCCCTGGTAGGGAAAAAAAAAAAAAAGTCTCTTAATTACTCACCTGAATAAAATGTGTTGATTTTGGCAAGTTCTTTTCACAGGTTTGGAAAATTTCTCTTCAAACTTGGCAAAATACCTCTTTACTGTGTCCTCATCTGTAACTGAAAGACAGGAAAACGATATTTAAATTTAATGCCCAAAGGCCAACTGAGAAAACTAAGGAAACAAAACTAAGATTACTTTTGAGTTTTAAAATGACAACTTTATATGTATTTCTCTGAAAAAATGAATTGTGAACCATATTAAGAAAAGACTAATCAAAGGCCTCTTCAGGCCGGGTGCAGTGGCTCATGCCTGTAATCCCAGTACTTCCGGAGGCCAAGGCGGGCAGATCACTTGAGGTCAGGAGTTCAAGACCAGACTGGCCAACATGGTGAAACCCCGTCTCTACTAAAAATACAAAACTTAGCTGCGTGTGGTGGTGGGCACCTGTAATCCCACCTACTTGGGAGGCTGAGGGAGGTGGAGGCTGCAGTGAGCCAAGATTGCACTACTTACTGCACTCCAGCCTGGGTGACAGAGCAAGACCCCATTTCAAAAAAACAGAAACAAAAACAAAACAAAAAACCTCTTCATAAGACCACACACAAGTCTTCTTTAAGTGAATGAGACTTTCCTAAAGCTCTACTGTAATAAATTTATAATGTGGGAGAAAATAAAGTTCTAAGACTGTAGAAGAGAAAAAAAACTGTAGACAGAATTGATCAAGGAAGATTCAAGGTACTAGGGGCTGAGCTGAGTAGAATTCATTCAGCAAGAGAATAAATACCTCAGGGAAGGAAAAAATGTAAAGCAAAGGTATGAAGACATGAATGTATAATATGTTTCTGGGGAACACTAGTTGATTTTATTCTATGTTAAATAGCTATCTATTTTACTATAACTGTACCACATACAGAGAAAGAAGTGTGCACTGAATAGTGTAAATTACAAGTTCCAAACCTTCAGGAGCTGGGAAGGTAACATAAATGTGTTGAGCAAGTAGATGATTGTGCAAACGTGGTGAGAAATGACAAAGTGATACCTTCAGGAGAAGGAGTGGTTGGGATTCTGACAAGCTGGAAAGGATATGTCTGTCTAGTTGCTGCCATGTGGTGATGTCGGCCCAGTTTGTCAAATCTTTCCATTTTTCAGGAGAAGCTATAAATCCAGATATTTTAAAAACACTGTGTGGGCCAGTCAACACATGTTTCTGCAGGCTGGATTCACTTTGTTAGTTTTGTCATGTAGCCTATCAACCTACTGAATCCCATATGTAGAGATATATGTAACTTCAGGAACCCCAAGCCTAATAGGGTAAGTTTCTTGGCCAAGTGAGACCTATGTTGACTCTCTAGATGCTAATAATACTAATAATATAGAACTATCCTATTTCTGGATCTCTGAGGTACTCTAAGATTGAAAAGTGTAGAAAAAGTATAGGTTCCTTTCTGAGCCCCAGGTCCCCCAAAACTCAGTGCAGTCCCAGAAACTCTTAAAATAATCCACCTGTCTAGGAATAAGGAAAATGGTCCAAAAGCAGTATGTGATACACATACACATACGCATAAATTCATATTATGGCATGGTATAATTTGTAGTACCAGAGACATTTTAAAGAAAAACAAAAGCTTAAGTTTCTAAAAAGCATGCTGAATCCATTCATTTTATTTGAATAGCACTGCACAAAACTTTTATTTAAACATACCTGCTTCTCTATTTCATATGCTTTAGACCTGAGCAGATAATGCAGGATGTTGTATTGATTCTGCGGTAAAACAGGATGGCCACTTTAAACTCTGCAATCTAGGTACAATAAGCGCTACAGCTGCCCAAGGTCACTGGGAATTATTTTTTTCAAAGCATGAAGCAGGTCACAGCTTTTTCTTTCTTTCTTTTTTTCTGCCCTTTTTTTTTTTTTAAAGCTGAGTTTGAGTTAAGGAAACTCCATGGTAACAGATGCAGCTCTTACAATAGCATCTGAATAGCTGATTTAAAATAAGAGTAACAGCTTATTCTAATTAATTACCTAATTATTTTTATTTTATTCTCTATTGTTAGGAAAGAAAACCCAAAAGTAAAACACGGGCTTGGTTGGTCATATTTACCGTGTTTTCCTCTTAACAGACAACTTTTATTAACATAAAGCAATAGAAATACAACTGTTCAGCAAAATGATTTAAACATAGCTTCTGTTCTTAAAATAATTTTTAATATATATTAATGTTCACATAGGTTGTATATTCAACATCAGCTATTTATAGTATGACCAAGAATTCAAAAACAAAAAATCTAGGCCTCTGAGAAACTAAAATATACATAAACTCCATGTGTTAAAGCATGAATATTCTAACCATGAATCAGTCTCCTAAGAATTTATTTCTTTGCTTTAAAGATTGTTTTATCTGGCCAGGTGTGGTGGCTCATGCCTGTAATCCCAGCACTTTGGGAGGCCGAGGCAGAGGGATCACCTGAGGTCAGAAGTTCAAGACCAGCCTGACCAACATGGTGAAACCCTGTCCTGTCTCTGCTAAAAATATAAAAATTAGTTGGGCGTGGTGGCTCGTGCCTGTAATCCTAGCTACTCGGGAGGCTGAGGCAGGAGAATTGCTTGAACCTGGGAGGAGGTGGAGGTTGCAGTGAGCTGAGATCCCACCACTGGACTCCAGCCTGGGTGACAAAGCAAGAGACTTCATCTCAAAAGGAAAAAGAAAAAAAGAAGAGAGAGAGATTGTTTTACCTAAAACACCGCCAGTTTGTTTAGTTTTCTAGTTCAGACATAAAATAGCCACTAATCGGAAGAAGGTAGAGTAAGGTTACAGTAACATGCACACACACAGACCAAGAAAAAAAAAAAAAAAACTAACAGAGAGAAGGAGAAAATGTAAATAAAACAGCAAGAATTGTGTGCAAAATAAGTTAAATGAAGGACAATGTTTTTGCCTTCTCAGATATCAAAAGACTCAGTAAACTACTGTAATTAAAAGTACACTCTTAGTAAATAAATAAGAAAAACACAGCAAAAAGAACAAAGAGTCCAGAGGTAAATGTTCATATATATAGAAATTTAGATTACGATAAAGGAGGCTTCAAATCTTAGTGAGAAAAGAATGAATTATACATCAATAGGGCTGGGTCAACCAGCCATCAATTTTAGAAGAAACTCAAAACGGAGTTCAAGAAATGATATAAAACACTATAAAAAATAGAACATTTAAATAATTCCACATGGGGAAGGCCTTCTTAATATTACACAAAACACAGAAGCCACAAAGGAAATGACTGACACTTACACAAAATAAAAAATTTCCATTTCACAAAACACCACAAGCAAAGTTAAAAGAGAAGCAGCAGAAATATATATCTACAACATTTAAAATAAATAACATGCAAAATAAATTTTTTAAAATTCTTACAAGTCAATATTAAAAAGATATTTGATTCTGTAAGAAAAGTAGGTTAATTACAGCAATTCATAGAAAAAGAAATATAAATGGCCAATGAACAAATGAAAGGATGCCAGATGTCATATAAGTGCAACTTTTTTAAAAAAGGAAATACAGCTCTTCAACCATCAGGTTAGAAAGAGTTTTAAAATAGTGGTATCATTTGGCAATGGTAAGGATAAATGAACACACTCATTCCTTGTTGATGGAAGTGTAAATTTTAGGAAGACAATTTGGCAGTAGCTATCAAAATTTTCAGTGTTTAATCCCTCATGTAGGAAATGTATTCTAAAGGAATCTCTACAAGTGGATGTATTTCCAAGGATCTTCATTCACTTTTTTTTTTTTTTTTTTTTTTTTTTTTTTTTTTTT
>NW_016809194.1:2438262-2441443 GCF_001698545.2 Rhinopithecus bieti | reverse complement strand
TTTTTTTTTTTTTTTTTTTTTTTTTTTTTTTTTTTGAGACACAGTCTTGCTCTGTCTGGACTGAAACAGACAGGCTGGAGTGAAACGGCATGATCTTGGCTCACTGCAACCTACACTTCCCGGGTTCAAGCGATTCTCCTGTCTCAGCTTCCCAAGTAGCTGGGATTACAAGTGCCCGCCACCATGCCCAGCTAATTTTTGTATTTTTAGTAGAGATGGGGTTTCACCATGTTGGTCAGGCTGGCCTCAAACTCCTGATCTCAGGTGATCCACCTGCCTCAACCTCCCAAAGTGCTGGGATTACAGGTGTGAGCTACCATGCCCTGCCTCACCACTGTTTTTAATAGTGAAAAAGAAACAAATTGATGTCCAAAAGGGGAGTGGTTAAGTAAATTATGATATTACATAACACTATGCATTTAAAAAATAATATACATACATCCTGGTGTGTATAAAAAATCAAGAAACACTGTTGAGGAAAAAATAAATAACAGAATATATATAGCACAATCCCATTAATGGAAAATATGTACATAAGTTAATATTCATATGTACACTCATAGAAAGATTGCAAGGATGCATAACAATCTGTTGTGGTTACCTACTTTGAAAGGGGAGTAGGTATGAGAAGGATTCTCACATTTTGCTATCTTCAATTATTATATTGTTTGAACCCACTAAAATGAAAAAGTATTCATAAAGGATAAATAAATTATACTGTATAAATAAAGGATATTATTAACTGGAAGAAAAAAGGAAACACACCATATCCAGACCTTTAAACGATACATAGTAAAAACTAATCAGCCCAGCATAGCTAGTTGAATAGAGTTTTTTCGTTTGTTTGTTTGTTTTGAGACAGCGCCTCGCTGTGTCACCCAGGCTGAAGTGCAGTGGCACATTCATGGCTCACTACAGCCTCAACCTCCCAGGCTCAATTGAGCCTCCCACCTTAGCCTCCCTAGTAGCTGGGACCACAGGAAATAGATTATCTATACCAGAATATAGCGGTATACAGAATGATTAAGCCTTTCACTTCAGTTATGAGAAGCTTACAGAATGCTAATGTACAGAACATCAATTTCTATTATAAGATGCTTCCAATAATGTACCTGCTGAATAATGTTAGAAATCAGTAACTCTGAATTGGAGAATTAGAGAATTTCAGCATTCAAAAATCAACTAGCCCAATATTCTTATTTTACAGATGAGAAAACTGAGGTACAAAGAGCCTACGTGACGTGAGTTTTCCCCTCCCCAATATCAATATAAGTTTTATAGAAAAATCACTGTATTTTATAAAATAGGGAATATAAACATATTAACTGTATAAAAGTGACTACTAAGAGCTACATGGGTATTATGAGTGAACTGTGTCTCACCCAAAATCATATGTGGAAGCCCTAACCCCACAATGTGACTTGTATTTGAAGACATGGCCTTTAAAGAGGCAATTAAGGTTAAACGAGGACTTAAGGTTAATGGAACCTTAATCCCACAAAACTAGTGTTCCTATAAAAAAAAGAGACACTAGAGATCCCCACTGCCCCGCCCAACACATACGTGCATGCTCTCTCTCTCCCTCTGCCTCCCTCACTCCAATTACACACAGAGGATAGGCCATGTGTGGGGAAATGCTTGCAAAGAGGAAAAGAGGCCTTACTAGAAACCAATTCTGCCTGCATCTTGATCATGGACTTTCAAGCCTCCAGAAATAGGAGAAAACAAATTTCTGTTGTTTAAGGCACCCAGTCTGTACTATTATGCTACGGCAGTCTGAACAATGGGCTAAACATGTCCTGAATTCAATAATTAGTCACAAAAGACTAAGCTTAGTTCAGAGAGAGCTAGCATAAGTAAGTACAAATATTAGTAAGATACATTAACAATGATAAGATTAGCAGTAACAGAAAAAAGGAAGTCAAACGAGTGAAAAAAATTAAAAACAGGTAAAGAACGACTTAGAGAACACCGTCTTAGAGATTCCCTTGCTCTGACTTAAATAAATATTAAATCAGTCAGTTATACTAAAATAGAGACACACAGTTACACTGAGAGAGAGAGAAAGAGAGACTGATTTCTTTGTCATCTCTATAATCGTCTTATCTCCAGCTTGCATTTGTGGATGACAGACAATTGCTTTCTCATCCACCCCGCAAATCATTAATAGAAAATGACTCTTTGCTTGAACCTAGGAGGCGGAGGTTGCAGTGAGCTGAGATCATGCCACCACACTCCAGCCTGGGTGTCAGAGACTGTCTCAAAAAGAAAATAATTCTTTAAGAGTACCGATCAAGGTAAAATACTCCTACTGCATAGCAGCCACCATCAAGTGCTTTTTACAGCAACATTCAGGAATATTTTATTTTATACTATTAATGTCATCAAACTTTCTCATGCAGTCTCTGGGTTAAATACATAAAAGGCCAATCTTCTCAAAAAACATTTCTTTAAAACCACTATTAACACCATCAAATATGTTCAATGTTCCATTCAAGTTTTTATTACTATTCTCAATTTTCTTAATTTCCAGATCTGCGAGACGTTGAGGACGGGGATTATGTCTTTTAAAATCTGTATAGATGATATATACCCAACATAATGTCTGATACACAGTATGTGCTCCACACACTATTTTTAAAATTGTAAATGTTGAAACCATGTTCACATTTTTTGAAAATTATGATACGTTATTAAAGTAAAAAAAAAAAACCCTCCAATAATTGGATAGTCACATGCAAAAGAATGAAGTTAGACTCCCACACAGATACAAAAATTAAGTCAAAAGTGATCAAAGATCTAAATGTAAGAGCTAAAACTACATTAGCTCTTAGAAGAAAACACAGGTAAAAATCTTCCTGATCTCAGATGGGATAATGGTTTCTTAGATATGACATCAAACACATAAGCAATAAATTAAAAAACTGATAGATTGAACTTTATCAAAATTAAAAACTTTTCTGCTTAAAAGGGCACTATCAAAAAAGTAAAAGACAAACACAGTGGGAGAAAACATTTGCAAACCCATATCAAAACTATCTGACAAGGGTTTAGTATCCAGAATATAAAAAGACTTACAACTCTTTCATCTCTTTTACAAAATATGCCAAAAAGACTCCTCTAACTCAACAATAAGACATATAAGCAAATTTTTTAAAATGGACAAAGAGGCCGGGCGCGG
>NW_016809194.1:2419329-2437828 GCF_001698545.2 Rhinopithecus bieti | reverse complement strand
AAAAAAAAAAAAAAAAAAAAAAAAAAAAAAAAAGGACAAAGAATCTGAATAGACATTTCTCCAAAGAAGACACACAAATGACCAATAAGTACATGAAAATATTTCAACACATCAGTCATTAGTGAAATACAAATCAAATGACAATGAGATACCATCTCACACCCACTAGAATAGCTATAATTTAAAAAGGCAATAATAAGGGTTGGTAAGAATATGCAGAAATTAGAACCCTCATATATTACTGGTAAGAATGTTAAATGATGCAGCTACTTGGGAAACCAGTTCGGTAGTTCCTCAACAAGTTAAAAACAGATTACCATATGATTCAACAATTCTACTTCTAGGTACATACCCAAGAGAAGTAAAAACATATGTTCACAGAAAAACTCATATATGAATGTTCATAGCAGCATTATTTATAATATCAAAAACTAGAAACAACCCAAATGTCTCCCGATGGATAAGTGGATAAACAAAATGTAGCATATCCATACAACTGAATACAATTCAGCCACAGAAAGGAATAATGTACGGTTCCATGCTATGACATGGATGAACTCTGAATATATTATGCTAAGAGAAAGAAGCCAGACAGTAAAGATCACATGTTGTATGAATCCATTTATATGAAATGTCCAGGATATACAAATCCATAGAGACAGAAAGTAGAGTGGTGGTTGGCAGGCAGGGGCTGGGGGAAGGAGGAGTGGAGAGTGATGAAAATGTTCTTGAATTAGATAGTGGTGATGGCTGCACAAACTTGTGAATATATTAGAAACCCTTCAATTATACACTTTATTTATTTATTTATTTATTTTTGAGACAAAGTCTTGCTCTGTTGCCGAGACTGTAGTGGAATGGCGTGATCTTGGCTCACTGCAACCTCTGCCTTCCGGGTTCAAGTGATTGTCCTGCCTCAGCCTCCTGAGTAGGTGGGACTATAGGTGCCCACCACCACACTCAATTTTCGTATTTCTACTGGAGATGAGGTTTCACCATGTTGGCCAGGCTGGTCTCTAACTCCTGACTTCAGGTGATCCACCCACCTCAGCCTCCCAAAGTGCTGGGATTACAGGTATGAGCCACCACGCCCAGCCTTGAATTATACACTTTAAAAGAGTGAATTTTATAATATGTGAATTATATTAATAAAATGTATTTATTCAACAAATAATTATTGTACCTATTAGATGCTAGGCTCTCTATTAAATGCTAGGGATATGATGAATGAGATAAATGTGGCTCCTGCCCTCATACAGTTTACATTCTAGCGACTGAGGCAGAAAGAAATCTACACAAGTAAACAAAGAATTATAAACTATAAAAAGTGAATGAAGACAACAAATAGGGTGATGAGACAGAGGGTAAGAACTGGGATGGATGGCTATCCTTTCTGGCAGGGTAAAAAATGATCAGAAAACATCTCTTTTTAAGAGATGACATTTAATCTAAGACTGAACCTAAAGGATAAGAAAGAACAAGGACAAAATAATTCCCAACAGAGGGAACAGCATGTTAGAAAAGAAACTGAGATGCCTAAAGAACTGAAAGAAGCTCACTATGTGACTGCCACTAGGTGGTGATAGGAGGTGAGGTTACGGAGGCAGGTAAAGGCCCTTTCATGCACAAAGCCCATGTTACGAAGTTTGAACTTTATTCTAAGTGCCATAGAAAATACTGATGAGTTTTAGGGGGAAGTCTAAATAGGAGAATTAGTTTCTGTTTTATTAAATGATAATTTTAAAATTGCATTTCCTAGGAAATTAGGTGAGAAAATGAAGGAGAAGGAGAAGTATTCTATCCTCAAATAAATCTGGGAATTATGAATATAAAGCAGGATCAAACTGATTTTTTAAAGGTAGTTCTCACTCTTGGGTGGGTTGGCTTCCAGGGAACAAAGGGGCATTTGGCAATATCTGGAGATACTTATGGTTGTCACAGCTGGGCAACCACAAGTATATTAGTGTTACTAGAGTCTAATGGGTAGGGGTCAAGGATGCTGCTAAATAGTCTACAATTTCCAGGACAGCAATCCTTCCCACTGCCTGCTCCAAACACAGAATTATCCAGTCCAAAATGTCAACAGTATCAAGGTTGAGAAACTCTGCTTTAAGGCAAAAAAAAGCTTGACTATGCTAATATGCTAATATACACTGTTATTCTATGAAAAGTGGAACTAATACATTGTGTTTCCCAAAGTTATTTATAAGAATACAATCCTTGGTGGTAGAGGGGCAATGACGGCAGAAAGATGGAGAAAGGGTTGTAGAATACCTATTAAAATCTGCAGGAATAGGCCAGGCGTGGTGGCTCATGCCTGTAATCTCAGCGTTTCGGGAGACTGAGGTGGGAGAACTGCTTGAGCCCAGGAGTTGGAGACCAGCCTGGACAACTTAGGGAGACCCAGCCTCTATAAAAAAAACATTTTTTTTAATTAGCTGGATGTGGTAGTGTGCGCCTGTGGTCCCGGCTACTTGGGAGACTGAGGTGGGAGGATCGCTTGAGCCTGGGAGATGAAGGATGCAATGAGCTGTGATCATGTTATACACTAGCCTGAGTGACAGAATAAGACCCTGTCTCAAAACATAAAATTAAAATTAAAAAAAAGATCTCCTGAAACAGTATTCTGTGGAATATCAGTTTGAGAGGCACTAACCTTACTATCACCACCACCTTTTGCATTTTAATTATATTCCCTACACAACAGTTTCTATGATTTCTTAGTTTCTCCTGCTTATGAGAGCAGATAAATAAAAATTAAATATATGACCAGGCTCTATCAAATATAGAAAGAATATTTAGCACTACTGTTTCATGCTTGTACCAAAAAAAAGGTGTGTGTTTTTTTAAGAGTGTGATTTATAAACTGAGAATAACTAACTTGAAATCCTTTTTTTCCAGATGCTATTACATCAACAGATGGGTAGATGAATTATATAAAGCATATGGCAAAGATTTCAAAGATAAAAATGTTACTCTAAAATCATTGGTGTAGTAGAAATAGAGCTAAATCAGGAGTCATTCATTCAACAAGAATAAAGTCCCTCCTATGTACCAGGCAATGTGGCAGGGGTAGGGATACAGTGATAAGCAAAATAAACATAAATTCTGCCCTTTGAGATTACAGTCTACAGTCTATCTGAGGAAAAAAACTTTAATCAAATAATCATACAAATATACAAAGGGATAAAGGATTAGACTTCTTCCTGAGACCAATGAGCCATTTTTGAAGGATTTTAAGCAGAAGGAATAGCATGATCAAATATGCTTTCCAAATGAGGTTGTCGGGAGACCAATAAGACATAGTACAGTACATACCAAGGGAGAGATTACAACAGCCTCAACTAGGGTGAGGGCACTGGAGACAGAGAAGCGAAAACATTCAAAAGATATTCTGGAGGTAAAATCAGTAGGTTTTAGTGCAGACTGGACATGGTTCTGTTGCCAACTACCTATATTAGCTTGAGCAAGTAACACTCTGGGCCTGTTTTCCCAATGAAAAATAAGGGCATTTGAATAGGTAACCTCTAAGTCTTTTCCTAATTGCAAATTTCTAACTAAAACTGCTTATTTCCGCAAAATGATTCTGAATCTAACTAGGCTTAAGTAGTCCGTAGACAATATGTTCTGATCTGAGTCTATCTTTAGGTTTTATCAGATGAGGTTTAACTAAATGTGGCCTTAAAATATTCTTGGTAGAACATACACAAAAAAGTCTTTTCACTTATAATAGTGACATGTAAGTGAGAAAAAAATCAATCTCACTAGCACTAGATATAATACAATCCAAACTATTTATTATCACAATGAGTATTTACCTAGTATCTGCTAGGTAAAGATCAACAATAAATGAAATATCAATAAATAATTCAAGCAAGGGTATAATTCATTAGTAAAGTGGGAGGTATGTAACAGTGGTTTTCAAACGATTTTCGCTCTTGTAACTTCTAAAATAATTTTGAATAACTATCTTGCAATTGTTAAGTCATGATAACTGATTTTGAACACATTTAAATAGTTATAAACAATGTAATTTCTGGCATGCTGTAATTAATTGCATTTTAAAATACAAGGACATTGTTTTAATTGTATAATGGAAATTAACTGCCACAATAATTCAATAATTACTTGATGCTAGCTCACTACCAAATATATAAAGAAGCTCTTCTTTAACAGTTGGAAGATTCACACCATTCTATTTTCTTCTTGAATTTTCTTCTTGAACTTCCACTCTACCTACATTACAGGATTCATCCTAATATATTTTAAAGTTTGGAAGTCAATTATTGATCATTTTATACTTCCTAGTCATTAAATATGTATATGAATTAAATCTTAAATAAAAACCCTTTCTAATCACCAACCTTTAAATGTTAAAATTTCTTCTGGATTGAGATATTACAGTTACAGCACACTGCATTGAAACATATATATGTACTAAGCTTTGATAAATATTAAACATAAAAAGCAAAATGTTATTAGAAATTTGAAAATAAATCTTAGTTAAATGAACAGAGTTTTTTCCTCCTAATTACTTCAGATATCCATTGATAAATGTCACATTACTGTTAAAATGATACATATTACATTATTTGCGACAATATTACAAATATTGTAGAATGACACAATTAAGAATTTCTATTCCTATTTTTCATATTACAGACATAAATGCTAAAAAATCTTGTTAACATAAATAAGTAGATCAGAATGAAAGTTTGTTGCAGCAATGTCAATCTTTGAATGCCTACATATTTTCCAAAAGTCACATGATGATCTATCATTGAAAATTAATTTTAATGATAAATAAGCTTACAATTAAGTCTTCTTTCAGTTTCAGTGAAAACAAAAAATAAATTGAACTTCTAAAGGATCTATTATCCTGTTACTCACTTTCTTAATACCTATAATGAGTATTTGAGTATTTCAGAGAATTCCTTTGTTTGGGGTCCAGAATGGTAACAACATATCATAGCAAAATTTGGATTGCATAACAGACAAACCTTTCTTTTATAAAGTCAAGGAAAGACAATTTGAAAAAGGACTTCTTGACTGTAGACTAATTATTCAGACCAATGAATTTCAGGAATTAGCACATATGTAAATGAATATATCCATATATATCTGGATATAAATCTGGAAATGAATTCCCTTAAAGGACAATAAGAAGGGGATTTTTTTCCAGCACTCTTCTCCATTTAACAAATATGACAAAACACTACTTTGTATACCGATGATAGTTTCAAGAGAATTAGCTATTTATAGCTGAAGGCCTTTTATTTTCTAATTCTTTCAGCTAATCAATCACTTTATATACCACAAAGTATACCATTATTTAAAGTTATTTTGTTAAGTAAATCTATCTAGTTAGATCCACTTTTAACTGAACCATTAGTAATCCTAGTTCTTTTTCACTCTTGCAAAGCAACAGATCAAAATTATTATTAAGACTGAAGTTACAATAAACAAAGCAAACAAAAAATACCTGAGGATAATCCAAGATGAATACTATTATTAGCTTAACTGAATTCTCAGTCCTTTTTTTTTTTTTTTTTTTTTTTTTCCGTTTTGATTAAAAAACGGGGCTTTTTTTTTTTCCCAGCTTGGTTCCAAACCCCGGGGCTCAACGGATCCCCTGCCTCAGCCTCCCAAAGTGCTGTGGATTACAGGTGGAGCCACGTGCTCGCCCTGACTTCTCAGTCTCACTGGCAAAAAGGATGAGTAAAAACAATGACTGTAAAGAGCTAATTACTCGGTGACTACCCGCCAGGAAAAAGCTTTCAAAGAATGATAGTTAGTTGTAACCATCTCATTTGTCTCCAAAGTGCCAAGCATATATTAATGTTGTGGTCTGGAATGTTCCCCCCAAATAATGAAAACTAATCACCCATTACATGGGTATTTAGACACAGCTTAAAAGGGTTAGTATGGGAGTTAGTGACCTTATCAAAGAGCTGAGAAATCTCCCTAGTCCCTTCATCCTGTCTGCCGTGTAAGACCTAGGTGGAGCCCCCCAGAGACTACAGCACCAAGACGCCATCTTGAAAAAGCAGAAAGCAACCCTTATGCAGAACAAGCCCTTATCAGGCCTAGGTCTGCTGGCTCCTGATCCTGGACTTCCCAGCTCCTGCAGAACTATGAAAATAAATTTCTATTTATTTATATAGTTACTCAGCTAAAGTATTTTTTGGTTTAGCAGAAAGGATGGACTAAGACATAAGCTAAAAAGAATGTATATGAACATCATATTCTGTCAGATATAAAAAGATAAGAAAGACAGGCCGGGAGCAGTGCTCACACCTGTAATCCCAGCACTCTTGGAGGCCGAGTGCGATCACGAGGTCAGAGATCGAGACCCATCCTGGCCAACACGGGAAACCCCATCTCACTAAAAACACAGACACAACACACACACAAATTTAAGCCGGGTGTTGGTTGTGCGCCTGTAGTCCCACTACACCCAGAGCGAGGCAAAAATGGAGGAACCCGGGAGCGAGCTTGCAAGCACCAAACATGCACTTCACTCCAGCCCTGGCCGACAAAAAGAGAGACTCAGCCAAAAAAAAAAAAAAAAAAAAAGATAGAAAGCAGATTTCTTTAAAAAAAAAAAAAGTATTTAAAATCCAGATACGGTTATCCTTTGTTAATTCTTTAATGATCCATAAACTGCATCTTTGTTGTAAAATTCCTGCAATGTTCTTTTATTCTGATTTCACAGCAACATAACCAACTAAAGAAAATTAAGTTCTTAGCTCAAATTCCCTCAGAGCCAGGGTTTTATATACTTCTCTCTTCCTCTATATTCTGGGACATTTCAATATTCTTCAAATTAGACCAGAAATGCAGCCACTTGTTTGTCTGATAAAGAGACTCTTCCAATGACTAAAAGAAAACTGACAAAATACATCACAGAATCATACTAAGATGACAGAACAAAGGAAAAGCATATAAAACAATGAAATTAAGGAAACAACTGACTATAAAAACGCAATTTTTAAAAAAAGTTTAGTGATTATATATTTAAATAGAAGATTTGGACAGGTGGTAAAATCTCTATTTTCTTGAGGAAAAGAGTACACATTCAATTAATAAACCTTAATTCATTTCTAATGTAAAATCACAGTTTTGGCTCTTAATTACATATAGACAAATGTATCATCTAAGCAACTGAAACATACTTTATAGCTGCATTGTTCTTAAAGCAAAACATGGAGGGAAAAAGGAAAAAAAAAACATGGCATCTTAGAAAAGGGAAAAAGTAATCCTTGGTATTTCAATGACACACATTCACTGACTCATGAGAATGACTAAATTCCTTTCCTTGGGACTCTCCTTCAAAGAAAATGTTATGTCAAAACCTTTGTAGCATTACATGAGATACAAATAAGTATGAGTACAATTTTACATTTATAAATCTAATAACAAAGAGTTATGCTAAAAATGGTTTTCTATTGTGAAAGGAAAGGGAATATAATTATTTAGCTTAAAATAATAACTCTCTGTTGTTCTCAGGATAATGTTCATACCCTGCAACATAGTTTATAAAGTCTTACAAGAGTCAGTACTACATCTCTTCAGCTTTAATTCACCCTATATCTCAACCTATATAACTATCCTGAGCGATTTTCAGTTCCTGGGAGCGGCCATACTTTCCTTATCTCTGGACAGTAAATACATGATGTTTATTCTCCTGTCTGAACATATTTTTCCCTAAGTATCCCCAAACCATCTCTTTTCCCAAATCCCAACATTCATAGTCACATTTTCTCCCTAGTCATCTGACACTTACCCTCTTAAATAACCCTTCTCAGAGACATTATTGACCAACATAACCCTTAGCGTATTCAACACCTTAAATAATTGACTATTTACTAGTCTGTATCTCTTGATACAAGGAGTATCAGGTAAATTTCAGGTACACAATAGGAGAAAGGGTACTGGGGAACTGTACCTTGGGGAGCCAGAAAACCTGGGGTGCTACAATAAAATTTGTATGCTAGAGTGATAGAGTAAAATCAGAGGTAACAGTGTGAACTCATGGTTGTTAATATATATGCAAATAGATATAGAAATACAGACACATGTATGAATTAGTGAGTTTTCATGATGCTGATAAAGACATACCCAAAACTGGGCAATTTACAAAAGAAAGTGGTTTATTGGATTTACAGTTCCACATGGCTGAGGAGGCCTCACAATCATGGCGGAAGGCAAGGAGGAGCAAGTCACATCTCACCTGGATGGCAGCAGGCAAAGAGAGAGCTTGTGCAGAAAAACTCTCATGTTTAAAACCATCAGATCTCATGGGACCCATTCGCTATCATGAGAACAGCATGGGAAAGACCTGCCCTCATGATTCAATCATCTCCCACCAGGTCCCTTCCATAACAAGTGGATTTATGGGAGCTACAAGAAGGGATTTGAGTGGGAACACAGAGCCAAACCCTATCAGTGCGTATACAAAGTTCATACACAAAGACAGACACACACACACACACACACAAACACACACACACATTTCTTAGCTCCTCTGCTAGTAGAATCTAGCAGCAATAATGCTCTAGTAACAATAAGTCTAGCACTCAGATCTTGGTTCCTAAATACCATTCTCCAAAAAAAGGAGTCAGGGGTCTCAGGAGAAGAAGTTGATTTCCAGGGCTGGGTCAAGGAAAATACAAGGTGAGCCTAGAATACCTTATGATACCAGAAAATAAGAAACTTTCGCAAAAGAATGGTGGCAGGTCAAAATGACATAAATTAAATTCTGCCAACTTGAAGAAGCTCCCAATGACCAATGCAATAAAATAAATGACAGTAACAGTACTAGATTATAACCCATAGAATAAAGCACATATTCAAAGGTCCATGTTGATATAAATAAATAAATAACCGAATAAATGTGTGAGAAAGAACAACTCTTCCTTATAGAATAATTCTAATTAGTAAATGTAGAAGGAATGAGAAAAATACAAAATCACCACTAGGCAAATACCACAGTAGTAACTCTTGTGAGCAGGATCCATCCATAGATAAGAAAAATCAATGGGTCAAAGTTTGAGGAACAAGAAGATATTTATCCATCCAAAGGGAGAAACAGTAACTTTACCATGGAGAAACTTGGCAGACTCCACTTTAAACAAGTAATCAAGGTTAATACTACCAATAAAGTAAGACATAGCAACTACAGGTACTCCCTGAAATAATGCACTATGAAGGACACATCACTTCTCTGGTATTCTTGATAAAAAGGTACAACCTGAATCCAAACATGAGAAAACATCAGGCAGAAATAAACTTAGATGCTGTACAAATCAATTATCAAAGTACAATACTCATCAAAGTATTAAAGTAATGACTAAGGAAGTGTCACAGAGTGAAGAATACTGAAGAGTCACAACAATCAAATGCAAAGTGAGATCCTGAATTGGATCCTGGCACCAAGAAGGATGTGAAGAAAAAAATCTGGTAAAACTTTAATAAGGTCTGTAGTTTAGTCAGTAATATCATACCAACATGTTAACTTCCTGGTTTTGGCAATTGCACTATGGTTGAGCACATTTTAACATTAAGGAAAGCTGGGTAAAGAGTATATATGAACTCCTTCTGTAATATTCTTGCAACTTTTCTGTAAGTTTAAAATTATTTCATATAAAAACAGATTAATTCAAAATGTGTAGGGCCTAAAGACAAATTAAAAAAAAAAATACAAACTTAATCAAGAGAATGATTTAATTAATTATAATACCATTACCTGAGCTACTTAATTCATAAGATAGGCTAATAATGAATCTTAAATATCAATGTTATATATTCAACAGCAAATATTTTTAAAATGTCTACTATAAGCCAGGCACCATGATATTAACTAAGGATACAGTGATGAAGAAGGCAAACACGTTCCCTGTGCTTTGAGAAAAAACAGACGTAAATAAGTAATCAGAAGAACATCAATGTATGTAATAAATAGGAAGGCACAGAATGCTAGGGGAGCACATCGACAGGCACTAACCCATTACAAAAAGATCCAGAAAGTCTTCCTGAGGAAGGAACACTTCAGTTGAGATATAAAGAAGGAGCTGAGGGATGCAGGGCAGGAAAAATAACATTAAGCAGGAGTTGAGAGCAAGGCTGACTTGGGAAAGAAAACCAATAGTGATTAACAATACCAAATGAAAGAGAAAGTAATGTAAAATGAGGCTGAAGAGAGAGGGATGGCCAGATGAAGGGGCCATGTAACACTTCACAAGAAAAAAACAACCCCATCAAAAAGTGGGCAAAGGATATGAACAGACACTTCTCAAAAGAAGACATTCATACAGCCAACAGACACATGAAAAAATGCTCATCATCACTGGCCAGAGAAATGCAAATCAAAACCACAGTGAGATACCATCTCACACAGTTAGAATGGCAATCATTAAAAAAAGTCAGGAAGCCCAACAGGTGCTGGAGAGGATGGATGGACGGAAATAGGACACTTTTACACTGTCTGGTGGGATGTAAACTAGTTACCATTATGGAAAACAGTATGGCGATTCCTCAAGTGATCTAGACTAGAACAGGTACTACTAGACCCAGCCACTCCATTACTGGCGTATCATACCCAAAGGATTATAAATCATGCTGCTATAAAGACCATGCATATGCTGTTTATTGCAGCCACTATTCACAATAGCCAAAAGGACTAGAATCAACCCAAATGCTCCATCAGCTGACAGACTGGATTAACGAAAATGTGGCACATATACAACCGATGGGAAGTACTATGCAGCCATAAAAAAGGAGGGAGTTTGCTGCTCCTTTGCTAGGGACATGGGATGCCAGCTGAACCATCATTCTCAGCAAACTATCGCAAGAACAGAAAACCAAACACCCGCATGTTTCTACTGCATAGGTGGGACTGACAATGAGGAATCACTTGGGGATTGGGGAAGGGGAACATCACACACCGGGGCCTATCATGGGGACGGGGAGGGAGGGATGCATTGGGAGTTCATACCTTGATGTAAATGGACGAGTTGATGGCCGTGCTGCACGAGTTTGATGGGTGCAGCACACCACATGGCCCACAAGTACTACATATGTAAACAAATCTGCACGTTTGCACATCTACCCTAGAACTTAAAGTTTATAATAATAATAATAATAATAATAAAAAAAGACAGTAAGCAGGGGATGTAACATAATCTGGTGCATTTTAAACAAAGTTATTTTAGTTGAGGTTGAAAAGACTGAGACTTTCATTTCTGGAAACAAAGTAAATCAGATATTCTGAGCAACCTTCATAGCATAGAACATCTAAAATGCTGGATAAAATGTAAAACCATCTGCTGTAGACTAAATGTTTGTATGTCTCCCCAGCCTCCCTTCATATGTTGAAGACTTAATCCCCAATATGATGGGATTTGGAGGTGGGGCCTTTAGGAGCTATTGAGGTTTGGATGAACCCATGGGGATAGAGCCCTTATGATGAAATTAAAAAGAGAAAAACATATAAGATCTTTCTCCGCATGCAGAAATCAAGGAAATGGCATGTGAGGACATAATCAGGAAGCCCTCACCAGAACCCAACCATGCTGGCACTCTGATCTTACACTTTCAGACTCCAGAACCATGAAAAATAACTGTCTGCTGTTTAAGCCAACCAGTCTATGATAATCTGCTGTAGCAGCCCAAACTAAAACATCATCTCTTTAAATGTGTAACTGAAAGGGAAATTTTCAGAAGACAAAAATATAAGACAAAATACAGGAAGGTAGCTGAGCACTGAAGCAAAAGGCTATGTCAAAGACGACTACGGAGATATGATGACCAATGAAATAATAAAACTATCAAAATTAACCAGTATTTATATATAAATATAGTAATAAGCTCAAAACCAAAATAATTATGTAAGAAAAAAATACTGACTCACCTCAGTTTTTGGATATAAAGGGCTTATATCCAAAAGATAGGCAATAACAAATGCTGGCAAGGATGTGGAAAAAGGGGAACCCTCGTACACTGTTGATGGGAAAGTAAATTAGTACAACCACTATGGAGAACAGTTTGGAGGTTCCTCAAAAAAATTAAAAGTAGAGTTACCATATGACCCAGCAATCCCACTGCTGGGTATACCCAAAAGAAAGGAAATCAGCATATCGAAAAGGTATGTGCACTCCCATGTTTGTTGCAGCCGTTCGCAATAGCCAAGACTTGGAAACAACCTAAACGTCCATTGACAGATGAATGGAGAAAGAAAATGTAGTACATATACACAATGGAGTACTATTTAGCCATAAAAAAGAATACGATCCTGTCATTTGCAACAACATGGATGGAACTGGAGATCATTATGTTACACAAAATAAGCCAGGCACAGAAACACAAATATTGCAGGTTCTCACTTATTTGTGGGATCTAAAAATGGAAACAAATGAACTCACAGAGAGAGAGAGCGCGCGAGGAAGAAGGATGGTTACCAAAGGCTGGGAAGGGTAGTGGGGAGGTTAGGGGGTGGTGGGGATGGTTAACTGATACAAAAAACAAAAACAAAAAAAGCCATCAGAAATAATGAATAAGACCTACTATTTGATAGCACAACACGGTAACTGTAGTCAATAATCATTTAATTGTGCATTTTAAAATAACTTAAAACAGTTTAATTGGATTGTTTGTAACACACAGGATAAATGCTTGAAGGGATGGATACCTCATTCTCCATGATGTGATTACTATGCATTGGATCCCCGTATGAAAGCATCTCATGTACCCTATATGTACACCTACCATGTGCCTACAAAAATTAAAAATAATTTTTTTAAAAAAGGAAAAAATATTGAGTTAAAAAAACAACAGATAGAGATGTTCTTGGCTATAGACAATTTGAGAAACATTATTCCACAAATAAGTTCATGCACTGCACTGCTGGGAGCACCAACATTGACCTACTTTTTTCTTTTGAATTGATCTGAATATTCTGTTCTTACAATTCTATGTGCCACCATAACATCCTTCAATAAATGCCCATTTTACTTTGTCATCCAACTTCAGTTGCTTGCAGTGAAAGAACCCAACCAATAAGCATTTCTATAACCTAAAGTAGTACATGGAGGTGAATTAATTTCTACCTACATTTAGGATATCTGTTAACCAAGTGAAACACAACATGTGTTTAGGGGAGTTGAGATAGTAAAACCTTAGTTAGGCAACTTTATTTTACAATCTACAGCTAAATGCAAGGAGTAAATTCCTTAGTATAAATGAAATGCTCTTCAGGTGATTTAGCTATCATAATAACACTCATTTCATCTCAACATCTTTTACCTCTCATTTTTCTCTTATGCCAAGGTCACTGGCCTCTTTTATAGAGTACTTGGCTCCTAGGTTCCTCCAAGGGGCTTGAGTTAGCATATACTTCTTATTCAGTAAGTTTTAGGAAAAATCGTAATTATTCCAATCAAGATTGCCCTTAATTTGAGAGTAGGGGCACTTAATCCTATTTTGCTTTGTCAAGCTCAAGCTAATGATCTGTTCCTTTGCAAGACAGAAGGACATACTCTGTGTATGCAGGGCTGCAACCCCACACTTTCCAAGTTTAACCCTGAAAATGCATTTTAGTACCTCACTGACTCTCTGATGAGAAAACTAGACCTTTTGTTTAATGTTTTAAAAGCATCAAATTGAGGAAAGCTAGTATTAAAATATAAGCCATTAATTAATACAGTTTCTAGGACGCAAAAGGGTGGGAATTCTAATTTACAAAAGGACAAAATTATGCAAAGAGTTCCCAAGACCCAAAATAAAGATACAAAGACACCCCTAAAACTGGCATTCTTAACCAGAGGTTCCCAGATGAACTATGAATTGCTTCTAAAACTGGATGTAAAATGTTAAAGACCCTGGAGATGCTCTGTATTTTTCTTAAGATGCTTAAACTGGTTCATTTACCTTAAATAAACACTGCTTCAGAATGCTAAAATCTCTAAGAGAAGATGATGGCCGGGCGCAGTGGCTCATGCCTGTAATCCCAGCACTTCAGCAGGTCGAGGCGGGCGGATCATGAGGTCAGGAGATCAGGAGTTCAAGACTAGCCTGGCCAACATGGCAAAACCCCATCGCTACTAAAAATACAAAAATTAGCCGTGCGTGGTGGCATGCACCTGTAGTCCCAGCTACTTGGGAGGCTGATGCAGGAAAATAACTTGAACCCAGGAGGCATAGGTTGCAGTGAGCTGAGATCACGCCACTGGCACTCCAGCCTGGGTGACACAGCAAGACTCCATCTCCAAAAAAAGAGAGAGAGACAGAGAGAGAGATACAACAGTAATTCTTTCTATTCCAGGAAGCCTGGAACAAATTAGTCCAAGTAG
Source organism: Rhinopithecus bieti (assembly GCF_001698545.2). Taxonomy (NCBI): domain Eukaryota; kingdom Metazoa; phylum Chordata; class Mammalia; order Primates; family Cercopithecidae; genus Rhinopithecus; species Rhinopithecus bieti. The sequence goes on along the minus strand of NW_016809194.1, from coordinate 2,423,480 downwards.
ACTACAGTTCACTAAACTTATTAAATGTTAGGGTAAAGTGTCGCTTTCCTGAGCTTACTGAAATATTTAGTCATAGAATTTTTATTCACATAAGGGAAATAAAGTTCTTTTCTTTGAGCAAGATTCAGAGAATCACTATGAACAGTAACAGTTAAAAGCCTTAAGGATACTGAGAAATGAATGGCTCTGGCTCTTGTTACTAAAAGCAAGGAGTATGACATGTCTATGGTGTTAGAATAGATTCAGTGGGACAAGAAGCCTTTGGCCCTTGTAGCAAAGCTTATGTGCTCCTCAGACTCACTAGCCCTACCCTTAATATTTTCTACTTAACTTTGGTAAAGGGTGGCATTCCTAAATCCTGCAGAATGCAAGAGCTGATGATTATCATTTCATTGTGTAAAATCCTCCTCACAAAAATCCTTCTCACAGTCACAGAGAATTACATAAATGTAATTGTACTCATGTTTTCAATCTAAATGCCACTCACATGGCATTCTGCAAAAGATTATAGTAGAAATAAATGTCATTATGGAACTTGAGGGTCTCCTATAGAAGCATCGATTCTGACCATTTATTTTTGGCACATGAAGTTCAGAAACCTACAAATCATCTATGAATGTGGCAAATCCTCCTAGAAAGCTATGAACAGGACATAATATATAGTCTCTACAGTTTACACAGCACTCAAACTTTAAAAAAAAAAATAACAAAAAAAACCCTCTATAGTAAATCTTAGTTTTAGGTCAAACCTCTACTCATTCAGTTTAAAAGAAAATTTGTTTAAAAAGTTTCTTATGATAAGAGTAATAAACCTTCATTCCTATAAAAACATCAGTGCTCCTAATCCTCATGACAATCTCAGCCACTATATTGATATATTTTTCTATTAATACATATGCATGTATATGTACTGTACAGAATCAGGGTAATAATCTGATGTAAAATACCCTTTTATGTAATATTATGTGAGGTATACTTTCCCATATTATATACTCTTTAAAATCATAATTTTAACAGCTTCACAATGTTCTTTCACCTGCATGTTCTAGGAATTTATTTCATTTCATATTATTTAAAATTTACTTTTTTTTGCTACTTTAGACATTGTTAGAATAAACTATTTTACCCATGCTATAGGAATCCTGCAAGAAAAGAGAATGCACTAAGAATCACCAGTTTATGTATTTTTAAAATTCCTACACTATCAAAATTACTTAACAGATCCACCCTTCAACAGTTTATTCTTGCTCGAAAACAGCAATTCCTGTTACCATTTTAATGAACAAAATTTCAATTATTTTCTAATAGTTATGCCTATGATATCTAAACTCAGCTTCTTACTATGACGGTTTTATTTTGAAGGCAGTGAGTGGGAGCTTTTACTCATTGTTCAAATTCTTCTGATTATATTGCTTTTAAGCTGGAAAGTTTACTACAAAGATATAAAAACTTCCTTCTTATTGAAAAGTAACAAACAGAACTTGTCTAGAACTCAATTAGTAGGATTCCCCTCCCCCTTTTAAATCCAAATAGCCATTTGTAAGCTCTAACAAGAACTTGGTCAAGTAAGAAATGGAGAGAGCGAGAAAAGAAAGAAAAAGAGCATGTCCTTCAGAATTTACTTTTTGTCTTTTGATCTGAGCATGTCTTTATAGCTTCACCATCAGAAGCTTTATGTAGCATCATGACTCTGGTCACCATATATGGGACAAATGTACTTATCTGATAACAATACCTACATTAAGCCAGGATATGAATAAAACTTTTGTTAAATGGAGTTAGGAAGCAAAAATAATCAAAACATTTATAGATCACTGTTTCACTATTTCACTCCAAATGTAAGAAATATAAGGCATAAAAAATAGATGCTAAGTTACGGATACAAAATGAAAATGTACTTATTGTTGATTTTCATTTGTACTTTTTCTCCCTGAAATCATTTCTCCTCTCCAGAACAAATACATTTTCTTAGTTTTAAGTCACCAGAACTCTGAACTTACTCACAATTTATTTTCAATTACAATTTCACAAAAGGTTTTTTTTTTAAATGTTAGAAATACTTTACAATAACTCACTTATGGCTGTGATGACAATTTCTTCTAAAATACTTTTTGAAATTATATTTCTTCCCTTTAGTTTACATCTCAAACCTGGGCTAGAAGCACAAAAGTTTATTACTACCTAGAATTATATTTGATAATCAAACATACCCAAATAATGTCTACTGCATGTTTATTATGTACCAGATTTAACATTTCTTTCCTTAATGACATTGAAATACACTGTGTGCATGAGAAAAGTAACGTGATTTGCCAAAACTATCTTCATTCTTGCTAACGTTAATTTCAGTCCTTCCCATTAGCACCAATCTGTACAGAAAATATCTCTTACATGCCTAGGTTGCATTTTTTTGGAAATACGCATCATTATTGCCTCATTGGTCTCATACCATGAGGGTATGTCTATATTACCAACAAATGCAGATATTAAATAAGACAACAAATACTAAATCAAAATTCACTAAATTGGGAGGCAGGACAGAATGATGAAAGAGATAATGAACCAGGAGAAGAAAAGTTAAGTTCTACTGTAAATCCATTAATGATAACTTATAAGACTACAGCCAGTTAAACTCGGGAGTCTTTTGTTTTTTCTTTTTTCCTACTGTCTCTTAAATTTCTACTCCAAAGAATTGATTATCTCTTTGAAAAATATGTTAGCACCATAAAGAAAATGAGAATGATGAAATGGTAAAACTCACAATATTACCAATACACTAAAAAGTTCAGAAAAAAGGGAGCATACTCAGTAAGCCCTCTGTATCCATGGGTTCCCCATCCTTGTATTCAACCAACCTCAGATTCAACCAACTGCAGAACGAAAATATTTGGAAAAAAAAGAGAAAACAATAAAAAATAATATAAACTTAAAAACAATATAACTATTTACATAGTATTTACATTGCATAAGGTATGATAAGTAATCCAGAGAAGATTTAAAACGTACAGGAAAATGTGCTTATATGTAAATACTATGCCATTTTATATAAGGAACACGGGCACCCACAGATTTTGATATCTGAGGGGAGTCCTGAAACCAACCCCCAACACATACCAAGGGACAACTGTATTTGAAAGCAGTTGTAGATGGAACTTGACCTGGATTTTCAGAGGCTAAGGGAGATCTAGTAGTCAGAGAGAATAGAAGAGATACAAACAAATAAGGAAAATAGTTTGCATAACTGACTTAGAACAGAATACTGAAATCAGTCCAGCATAATGCATGAGCAAGATAGTAAGGAGATTAGATTGGATGGCATTGAGGCAAATATAAAGATAATCTGGAATTTGGTAGACTATACTGTGGCTATAAAAAATACTGACTAGAGCCAGACCACCTAGGTTTAAATCCTAGCTCTTCCACTCACTAACTGGGTGCTCGCACAAGTCACTTACTCTTTGCACTTACCTCATCCATAGCACTGTTACGAGGGTTAAAGGAGGCAATGCTTGGAAAATTCTTATTACAGTTCCTGCACATAAAAAATTATCCATAAGGCTGGGCATGGTGGCTCATACTTGTAATCCTAGCACTTTGGGAGGCTGAGGTGGGTGGATCACTTGAGCTCAGGAGTTTAAGACCCACCTGGGCAACATGGCAAAACCCCATCTCTACAAAAAATACAAACATTAGCCAGGCATGGTAGTACATGCCTGTAGTCTCAGCTACATGGGAGGCTGAGGTGGGAGGATCGCTTGAGCCCAGGAAGTCGAGGCTGCAGTGAGCCATGATCGCACTACTGTAATCCAGCCTGGGCAAAAGAGTAAGACCCCCATTTCAAAAAATAAAAACAGAAACAACAAAAAAAGAACGTTTTAACAGTTAAAAAAAAAAAGATTACAGGTTTAGTACCCTTTTCCAAAACACTTGGGACTAGAAGTGTATCAGGTTTTGAATTTTTTTTGATTTTGGAATATTTGCATATATATAATGAGGTATCTTGGAAATAAAATCCAAGTCTAAACATGAAATTCATTTATGTTTTATATATACACCTTATATATAAAACATAAATATATACACCTTATATATAATACACCTTATATACACCTTATATATAAAACATAAATGTTTTATATATTTACAAATAA
>NW_016809194.1:2416158-2419214 GCF_001698545.2 Rhinopithecus bieti | reverse complement strand
ATATATTTACACACATTGAATGAAGGTAATTTTATATTTTAAATAATTTTGCACATAAAACAGTTTGTGTACACTGAACCATCAGAAAGCAAAGGTGTCACTGTCTCAGCCACCCTCGTAAACAATCTGTGGTTGTTTGGCATCACCATCAATCCCAACTTTGAATTTATATGCTATACTGACAAGCAATCACTTTATTACACATATTCACACTTAAGTACTTATCAGAAAAAATTAAGAAATACCATTAACAAAGTGAAAAATAATGCATTCAGGGTAACAGCACAGTAGCATCACCAGAGTATCTGTATTAGTTGTTAGACAACAGCAACAACCTCCAATTCTATGTTTTGATTAAAAGGTTATTGTGTACATAGTAGTTTATTTTTTTAGGTGAGATGAAATATTGGAAGCAACTGAGGGGCCAGGAAGCGGGTCCTCTAGGGATGAGGACACATCTGCTGGATGGCTTTTTAAAATGTTACCTCCGGAGTCATCTGCTTCATTAGCAACAGTTTTTGACTTAAAAGTCACCCTTTAATTTTATTAGCTAACCAATATATCTTGTTCTGTTATGAATGCATGCTGCACTAGTCCTTCAATAAGCCCATCACACATTTTTGCCATGTCATGTATGGGTACTTTTACTGCAGTGTTAAACACCATCATCTTCATCATCGCTATTATCACAATCACCTTGATTCAGAAACATTTTAGCTATTTCACCACTGGTCAATGAATGAACAACTGGAGTCTCAGTACTGATGTTAAAAATGTCTTCAATATCCATTTCTTCCAGCTCACTCACAGCCTCTGAAGGTATACTTTTTGCATAGTCGTAAGGAGGTCAGATATTATTTTTTCCTCACTTGACATAAAATCCTTCAAAGTCACCACCTTGTTCATCATCATCATTGAAAATAGTCACAGGCCAGGGATTATGCCAAGTATGCACAACTGTGTCTTTAGTCACTGTATTCCCAGTACTGGCAACAGCATACACAGCATCCTTCATGCTAAACTTCTGCAAACACTCTACATCCATGCCTCTGTTCACTGTTTCTAGCATGCTGTTCAAGACAGTGTTTTTATATTTATTCTTCATTAATCTAAATATACCTTGGTCACATGGGTGAATTAATGAACTAACATTTGAGGGGAATTCCATGGCATAAACACTGTTTTGATGACAATTTCAGCTGGAGGATAACCAGCTGTCGAGAAATAACAAAATCTTCCGGTTGTCATACAGTCCGGCTTCTCAGTGAACGCAAGTCATTCTTGTAAAATGTTTGTGAAACCAGTCAGAAAAGATGTCACTGGTAATCCATGCCTTTTTGTTAGCGTAAGAACAGACTGGCAAGAGATTCATTCCTTAAAAAAAGTGTAAGGATGCAAGCTTTTTACTATCACAGCAAGTTTATACTTATACGTGCCTGCTGTATTAGCACATCCCAGTAGAGTTACTCTGTCATTGGCATCCTTAATTCCCATAGGAACTATCTCATCAGCTGTAGTCAGTGTCTTTCTGGGGCAGTTAACACCAAACAGGAATGTTTCATTAGCATTATAGACTTGTTCTGGTGTCTGATTTTCATCAGCGGTCCCTTGGCAAACTAGCCAATTTCTCTGCTGCTTTGTGATCAGCAGATGCTCATTCACCACAAATCTTTAAAAAGTTAATGCCATATCTTTTCTTAAATTTCTGCAACCAGCCTGTTCCCTTAGCTTTTTGGTTCACAGTTCCCTTTAATTTTTAGTCCACCATGAAAGATCTTTGCTTGTTTTATGAACAGCATACCATTAAATGGCATGTATTCACTGGAATGCTGATGGATCCACTCTTTCAATATATGATCTAGATAATCGTTTTTAGCTTAATGCAGTTTTTCTATTTTTGATTAACTTCTGTTCATAACCTTCACCACAGAACTTCAACAGTTTATCTTTCTGTTTCTTCTTCATGTTTTATTGAGGTAAAATATACATACATAATTTGCCATCTTTACCTTTTTTCTTTGAGATGGAGTCTTGGTCTGTTGTCCAGGCTGGAGTGCAGCGGCGCCGTGTGAGCTCACTGCAACCTCCGCCTCCCGGGTTCAGGCTATTCTCCTGCCTCAGCCTCCTGAGTAAGTGGGATTACAGGCATGCGCCACCACGCCTGGCTAATTTTTGCATTTTTAGTAGAGATGGGTTTCACCACGTTGACCAGGTTGGTCTTGAACTCCTGATCTCAAGTGATCCGTCCACCTTGGCCTCCCAAAGTGCTGGGATTACAGGCGTGAGCCACGTACCTGGTCCATCTTTACCATTTTTAAGTGCATACTTCAGTGATAATAAATACATTTATATTATTTATTTTCCCTTCATATCCCCCCTCCCCTTCCCAGGCTCTGGTAACTACAAATCTACTCCTTATTTTCATGAGATCTACTTTTCTAGCTCCCACATATGAAAGAGAACATACTATATTTATCTTTTTGTGCTTAGTTTATTTCACTTAACACAATGCCCTGCAGGTCCATCCACATTGCTGCAAATGACAGGATTTCGTTCTTTTTTTTTTTTTATGTGGCTGAATTGTGTGTGTGTGTGTGTGTGTGTGTGTGTGTGTGTGTGTATCCTTCTATATCTTCATGTATATGTATACATATATCCTTCTATTTATTTAGGTCATATATGGTGGTCATTCCAACACCATACTCTTTTGTAAGACATTTCACACTTAAACTACTATCCAGTTTCTCCAATAGCAGGGCTTTCTGTACTACAGATTAACATCAACATAAAGGCTTCCTCTTTTTCTTATCTTATAACCCATAGGGGTATGTACAGGCCTTTTTTTTTTTTTTTTTTACATTTCCAACAATATCTTTATACCACAGAGAAGAGAATAAGCAAAAAGACAGTGAGGCAAGGGGTGGTGACTCACACCTGCAATCCCAGTGTTTTGGGAGGCAGGAGAATTGCTTGAGGCCAGAAGTTTGAGACCAGTCTGGGCAACACAGCAAGATTCTATCCCTACAAAAGAATTTGTAAAATTATCCTGGCATGGT
>NW_016809194.1:2408998-2413728 GCF_001698545.2 Rhinopithecus bieti | reverse complement strand
AAAAAAAAAAAAAAAAAAAAAAAAAGACCTAGTAAATTTCCGGCTTCTTTGAAAGCCATCAGTTGCTGTTCCAAACCAATAGCATTAGCTGCATCTTTAGTTTTTTTCAGATGTATTCAAAACCCACTGACATTCTTCATTTGTGAGATCTTTTAAAATCTAAAAAGTTGTTTCCGAATTTTTTAGTGTAGAGGCAGAAGGATTTATGTGTGTATTTTTCAGGAGCAGCAACAACAACAAAATTCCATTTCCAAACACCCTTTTCCAAAGTGCTGTCTCCATTTAGTACGCTTTTGAAAAACACACTTTCTTACTTTTTGTTGAAATGTCACCCCTACCTTGAAAGACAGATTACATTTTAGCTGATGCTAAAATACATATGGAAATGCAAGGAACCCAAAATAGCCAAAATAATTTTGAAAAAGAAGAGTAAAGTTGATGAATTAATACTTCCTGATTTTAAAACTTACCATAAAGCTATAATATCATGATAGCATAGTACTGACATAAGAATAAACATAGGTCAATGAAAAAGAATTCAGAGTCCAGAAATAAACTCTCACACTCGTGTTCAACTGATTTTCAACAAGGGTGACAAGATAATTCAATGTGAGAAAGAATAGTCTTTTCAACAAATGATGGTGGGACAACTGAATATCCATATGCAAAAGAATGAAGGGAGAGTCTTTCTATCATGTGCAAAAATTAACTCAAAATGGAGAAAGACCTTCCTCTTTTTCCAGTATTGTTTTCATTACTAAGTATCATCCACGACGCTATCATTACATTGCTCTTAGAAAATCAAAAGAGGAAAATCTTCATGACTGAAGATAAGACAAACCTCTCTTACATATGATACTAAAAGCACAAGGAATCAAAGAAAAATGAGATAAATTAGACTTGATTGAAATTTAAAACTTTTGTTATTCAAAGGACACCATCAAGAACATAAAAAGTTAAACACTGAAAGAAAACGAGATAAATTAGACTTGATCGAAATTTATAACTTTTATTATTCAAAGGATACCATCAAGAACATGAAAAGATAAACACAGAATGGGAGAAATATTTGCCAATACAACTGACGAAGGACTTGTATTTATGAGGAACCCTTATAATGCAATAATATAAAGACTACACAATTTTAAAATGGGCAGAGGATGTGAATAGACTTATCCCAAAGAAGAAATAAAAATGGCTAATAAGCATATGAAAACATGCTCGGCATCATTACCCAGAAGATAAATGCAAATAAAAACTGCAATGAGATATCACTTAATATCCTCTGGGATGGCAATAATTTTAAAACTTAGAAAATAACAAGTGTGGCAATCTGAAACACAGCTTCATTATTTCTTTGATTTTTTAAAGATTGCAAGGCAGTTATTTTGTAAAATGCCCCTCAATTCAGGTTTGTCTGATGATTCCTCATGATTGGATTTAAGTTACGCATCTTTGGCAGGAATATCACAAAAGTGATGCTCTATTCTTCTCACTGCATTTAATCGATGGCACATGACAGACTTGTCTGATTATTGGTGAATGTGATCTCTTGATTAAGGTGATGACTTAAGTGGGAGGCATCGCCATTGTAAATTAATTTGTTTTCCTCTTGTAATTAATAAGCATTTTGTGAGGAGGTACTCTGACGCTCTCCCAGCCCTGGAATCAGGAGGAGCTCTTGAGTACCTTCTTCAAGGAGCTCTGATTTGTTTTAATGAAGAGAGGTTCAGTCAGATCTACAAGGTGATATACATGTTCCTAAAGATCACTGCACTATGCAAAGTCATTCAATAAAACCACAGGGCTTATGAGAAAAGTGGAGTTAGAAGCACAAAACTAAAAGCCTTCATCAGGGCACATAAAACAAATAGGAACCTAATAAAAATGGTATCACAGCTTTCTACATGTTAAAATACACAAATACCATAATTAACACGGCATTTTACCTTTGAAAAAGACCTCAAGTTTGCTTGTGGAAGTGGGTGTCAGAAGGGTTTTGGTTTATGAATTATTGTGAAATAGTGCAGAGGGCTAGCTATATGAAATCAGGGAAAGTTTGCACCAGCTGTAAATGTGTGTGACACATAACACAAGCGGTAACTGAAGTAGCTGGTAGATGTTTGAGGTATGCACATGTATGCATTTTGTGTATTTCTACACAGCTTGGTTCAGCTACATACAGTATCCTGAGTTCACCTAGTGTTTCTCAAACACAAAATCATGCAGAAATAAATGTAAAATTTACATTGTATTTCACCTATTTCTTAATGTATTAATTACACTGAAACTCACGTTTCAAAACAAATGTTATAGCAGAACTAATTACATTTAGAAACCAACAACTGGACACTGAGTGTGCTCATTGTTATTGGGATGTTGCTTCCTAGGCCCTCTCAGTTGACAGAGCTAGGCATATGTGTATACATAGACACATGCTACATCTACCGACATATGTTGAAAACCAGGAGTTTATAGTAATATCTCTTAGCCAATCTAACACCATTAGGGTTCATTCTAGTTTTCTCCTTCTCCATATCGGTGACTTCCTTCTCTAAAAGTTAGAAACCTGGTTCCCATTACTTTGAACATATTTCCTTATTCGATCCATTCTATGTGTGTAATATCCCATGGTTGCAGTGACCCACCCCCATGCAGATATTATCTTCATCCCATTCAGGCTTAACACCATGTGCTGAGCTTTTGGACTAAATTATAACAGGGGAGTGAGGGGACAAAAGACTTTTAAAGAAAGGAAGACACGAGAAAGGAGAAAACCTACTCTCATCACATTTTAAAATACAAGAAAGGAGGCCGGGCACGATGGCTCACACCTGTAATCCCAGTACTTTGGGAGGCTGAGGCAGGCAGATTGCTTGAGCTCAGGAGCTCAAGACCAGCCTGGGCACCATGGCGAAACCCCATCTCTACAAAAAATACAAAAAGCAGCTGGGCATGGTGATGCACACCTACAGTCCAGCTACTCGGGAGGCCTAGGTGGGCAGATTCATTGAGCCCAGGAGGTCCAGGATGCAGTGAGATGAGATCGCACCAGTATACTCCAGCCAGGGTGACATAGGGAGACCCTGTCTCAAAAAAAAAAATAAATAAAGTAAAAACAAAAAATACAAGAAAGGAGAAGAGTAGAGGACAAACTTGGGTTTCGTATCATTCTGTATTAAATATTTTTCTATACTATAAATCCATTTCATCCTTTACAAAAAGAACATTTTATTGTGGAAAATTTCACACATATACAAAACTAGAGGGGAAGGTATAATGAACTCTCATATACCTATCAATGAAAAGAAATACAACAAATAAATTAGAGAAAGAACCTAGTAGCCAGAATAGATACTAGTATAAGACATACTAGGATCTTGCTCTTAGGAAACTCACATTCTATTGGAAGATAAGTAATTAAAAAAATTGAGACACTTTCAAATAGCCATAATGGTGATGAAGAAAATGAAACTAGGTGATATGATACTTGAACAAGTGTCGGGAGAGTGACTTTAGAATCAGTAGTCAAAGAAAAACTTGGAGAAGGTGGCATTTGACCTGAGAGCTGAAAGGCAAGGAGTCAGCCTTGCAAAGTTGTAAGAGCAGAAGGTACAGAAAATATAAAGGCTCTAAAGAATGCTTGACATATTTCAGGACAGATAGGTTTGAATGGTGGGAAATAGTACTATAAAACAACTATAAGAACAGTAGTTGTGAAAATAAAGTAAAAGTGCAATTTAAAACACATATTCACCAATTTGTTAACCACACAAACAAATACATGTTTAGCTGTGTGCTAGGACTATAAGTAGAACACGTCCTTCTCTCAGCCAAAATACAATATACTGACTTTATAGATATATATCAAATTGATAGTTAATATGTCACATAATTGAGTGACTGAAATGAGTATTATAAAACTACCAAAAAAGAGAAAATTAGTCTTCCTCTCAGCTTATTTATTAGTAATGCAACTAAAGTGATACTTCTAACATCTTCAGCACTGCTTTTTTTTTTTTTTTTTTTTAAAGACAGGGTCTGACTCTGTTGCCCAAGCTGGAGTACAGTGGCACAATCTCAGCTCACTGCAACCTCCGCCTCCTGGGCTCAAGCCATCCTCTTACTTTAGCCTCTCGAGTAGCTGAGACTACAGGTGCACCACCATGCCCAGCTAATTTTTGTTAAGATGGGGTTTTACCACGTTGCACAGGCTGGTCTTGAACTTCTGAGCTCAAGCGATTCACCAGCCCTGGCCTCCCAAACTGCTGGGATTACAGGAGTAAGCCACCATGACCAGCCCGCAGTGCCTCTTTAAAGATGATTGCCTTAACAAGTACTTTTCTTTTCCTTTTTTTTTTTTTTTCATTTTCTTCTCTGTTTTATTTTATTTTATTATACTTTAAGTTCTAGGGTACATGTGCATAACGTGCAGGTTTGTTACATATGTATACTTGTGCCATGTTGGTGTGCTGCACCCATCAACTCGTCAGCACCCATCAACTCGTCATTTACAAAGGATATGAACAGACATTTCGCAAAAGAAGACAATCATACAGCCAACAGACACATGAAAAAATGCTCATCATCACTGGCCATCAGAGAAATGCAAATCAAAACCACAATGAGATACCATCTCACACCAGTTAGAATGGCAATCATTAAAAAGTCAGGAAACAACAGGTGCTGGAGAGGATGTGGAGAAATAGGAACACTTTTACACTGTTGGT
>NW_016809194.1:2393285-2408991 GCF_001698545.2 Rhinopithecus bieti | reverse complement strand
TTTTTATTATACTTTAAGTTCTAGGGTACATGTGCATAACGTGCAGGTTTGTTACATATGTATACTTGTGCCATGTTGGTGTGCTGCACCCATCAACTCGTCAGCACCCATCAACTCGTCATTTACAAAGGATATGAACAGACATTTCGCAAAAGAAGACAATCATACAGCCAACAGACACATGAAAAAATGCTCATCATCACTGGCCATCAGAGAAATGCAAATCAAAACCACAATGAGATACCATCTCACACCAGTTAGAATGGTGATCATTAAAAGTCAGGAAACAACAGGTGCTGGAGAGGATGTGGAGAAATAGGAACACTTTTACACTGTTGGTAGGATTGTAAACTAGTTCAACCATTATGGAAAACAGTATGGCGATTCCTCAAGGATCTAGAACTAGAAGTACCATATGACCCAGCCATCCCATTACTGGGTATATAACCAAAGGATTATAAATCATGCTGCTATAAAGATACATGCACACATATGTTTATTGCGGTACTATTCACAATAGCAAAGACTTGGAATCAACAAGTACTTTTCAATTGCTCTACTTTATTATTTGTTGAATCTCTACGACATGCTAGGTCCTTTGCTAGGAACTTGCATATAACAATCTTGAAATGTGAGTACTGCAATTACCATTTTGTAGTAAGCAAAGTTGGCTCAAAGTGATTGCCAACAGTTGACTAAGGGGCAGAATATGGATTCAAATTCAGATTATGCTGCTGACACAATGTTCTTTCTACATGATGTATGGCTTAACTATCTTCTGCTTTTATTTTTTAAATCATTAAGAGCAACTTTTAACTACTTGGTACTTCTGTAATACATAATATTTCTATCAACCTCTAAGGCTTAATGTTTCAATATAAAATTACAGAATTATTTTTAAGTTCTATTATCTAAAATCATTATCAATAACCTGACCTTTATTATTTTGAGTACTTTTAAAGAGTATAGGCCACAACTGACAGGCCAGAAGATCTGTGTTTTAGAAATTGTTATATTTCTAAAAATAATAACCAAATGTTGAATTTTACTGTACAGCCAAAACATTCCAGAGGTACAGACTATGGAAGATAATTCTTCCTGTGGGATCTATCAATCAAAACATGTTAATCCTTAGTTAAAATTATAGTTCATCAAGCCCCTTCACCCCAAATAAGATGTATGGCCACTGAAGAACAAAGGAAAAATTCCTAAAATCTCCAAAGAAACATGGTAGTGAGACTTACATATAGAAAATAAAAATCAGGGAAGTTTCATATGCTGAAAATCAAACATATAAGCTAAGACTTTTGGTAAAAAGTTGTTATCGCTAAAGCTCTCAGAAAAGATACAGATAAAAATAGGGAGATACCAATACTGTCCAGTTTTATGATAAACTTTCAAATCCAAATTTTCATATGCATACTTTTAACATCCACACTAAAATTATACCAGAGAACCAAGTAATTTAACTACATAATATCAAAAAAAGAAAAGAATAAACAATCCTTTTTAAAATGTAGTGTTCTAAGTTAACAACTATCCTTTATTTTGTCACATTTCTTCTGTTTTTATAACCAACATTCCTTTTCCATTCCATTGCATCTTCTGCCAGCCATGGTTAGCATCTGAGCCTGCAAGTAAGTGTTAATTCATGCCATAAATATTCAACTTTTACTTAGCTTCAATCATATTTTCACTCATGCTATTTCCTTTCACATTTTCTAGCACTCTTGTGTTTCCACTACTAAGTGTCATAGATGATGATATCATTATATTGGTATTTTTTTGTATTATAAGGTTCCAAGTTCATATCCCCAGACTTATGGGCGACACGTTTATTCCCCTTAGACATTAACTCTTCCTTCCTCCTTCCTCCTTGATGGAAACAATTTTCAATAGTCTATGTGAAAGATGAGCTCACTGTCCCTTTACATACTTAACATTATAGACAAGCTTGTGAGATTTATTTCAATGATTATTGCCATCTGCTCTTTCTACTTGACAAGAGAGATTCTACCATTGGAAATTAAAATACTGATTTATTTAAATTATTCTACCTCAGGCAGTGACCTATATTTGATTTTCCAGTAATTACGCACTGTGGCAAGTATGGAATACAAAACAAAAATTTTAAACACTATCAGCAGGTTTGAATTCCCTTTTATTGTGATTTTATTTATAAAACTAATGTTAATGCTCACAAAATGTGTTTACCGTAAAATATCTTGCTAAAATATTTGTCTTAAGTTTTTAAACAGTAGTGGATAAAAGATATGGCTTCAAAGAAGCTTGAAAGAGACCTCAGTTTTCTGTAAAAATCAGAACCCCATATTTTCTAATAAGTTCATTCCAACTATTATTTATTAGGTACTGATATAAAAAACATGTTTGAATAACTGGCTTTATTAGAAAAACTGTAACAAAGAATTTGTCTATTTATTACTAGGCAAGAAAATTTGGTCATGATGATCTCAAATTAAAGTTATTAATGATTAGACAAAAGATACATAAATAAAATGCCTTGTAGCTTGTGGGTTGAAAAGTATAAAAAATATAAGGCATATTGATAGGACAGGAAAACTGTAAAACTGTTTCTTCCTAGACAATATAACATATTATATAAAAACTTATCAGAACCTACAAAAGCACTTCTAGAGTAAGTGAATTTAACTAGGTTTCAGGTTAAATACAATGTTCAAAATTCAACTGTATTTCTATAAACTAGCAATAAATGATTGCAAAATAAAATTTAAAATCATTACCATTGACAACAGCATTAATATATGAAATAGGGATAAATTTAGCAAAATATGTGCAAGATCTGTATATGGAAATGTAGAAAACTAAAACTATATGGAAAACTAAAAATGTTGCTAAGACAAACTAAAGAAGACCTAAATAAATGGAAAAGTGTATCATGTTCGTGGACTAGAATTGTTGAATACTTATCAATGTTAATATGTCAATTTCTACAAAATAATCTATAGATTCAGTGCAATTACAATCAAAATCCCAGGAGGCTGTTTTGCAAAAACTGACAAGTAGATTTAAAAATTTATATGGAAATTCAATAAAAGTTAAGTCAAACAATTTTGAAAATGAAAAAAATTAAATGTATACTGTTTGATTTCAAGACTTACTATAAAGCTACAGTAATGAAGACAAGTGTTGCACCAGCATAAAGATAAACCCTATGGAATAAGATAGAGAGCCGAGAAACAGACCTACACATGTATGGTCAATTGATTTCCTACAAAGGTGTCAACATAATTCAATTTTTCCTTCATATATTTGCAAACATGTTAGGGGAAAACACTATTACTCCATGCCATTCTTTTGGAAATAAACAGAACCAAAAACGTGTAAAGGCTTACTTTTCCCTGATTAGTAACATATTAAATCCACATGGAAAGGGATCCCCATGTTCCATTTTGTCAATGATCAGCAATTAGTTCTTCTCCTTTGGGAGCTGGAAAAAAATCAGCTATGCACTACAGAAATAAAGCTGCTCTTTCTTTTCTTTAAACTACACGATGATAGAGGAAGTGAGAAGACGAACTAAATGACTCCTATGGTAAATTCTGAATGTGTAAGGAAAACAAAACCAAAACCTGACAAACAGGAGCCTTAGAAAATGTTTTATTCCAGATTTAAAATGGCGAGAAAACAGCAGAAAACTAGCATAATGATGGAAAATTTAACACTGTGAAATAATCCATAACATCTTTGGTGTGACTGAAAAAGAAAATGGGCCTGTGACTGTATCCAATGTTGCAATGCTTCTTATAAAATCATTTTCTTATTAACATGAGAAAGGAGAAAAAAGATAAAAAAGAATAAAAAGTTTCCAATTTAAAAGCAAAATTAAATTACTTCTATTTCTTAAAAAATATTTCCAAGAAAATACTGACAAGTGCTATGATTCACAGTGTTTTCAATATTCAATAAACATTATGTTATTCAAGCTTCTACTATCGCTCTTTGAAATATAATGAAGTATTGGTATTTTTAGATCTGAAAGCTCCTGCATATTGAATTCAAAAGAAAGCCATATACCCTCATCCGTTCATTTGCCCTTTTAGGTAGATATGTTAAATTTTAAAACTGGTGAAAAGTGACAATATTAAAGGATACAACAGACTTGAAGCTAAAGGTTGGTTTTCTTTCAACAACCCTGATTACGTTAAGTATGGCAGATATTTTGATTATGTTTGAAAAGGTCAAATGGGAGAAAAGTAAAGGGGAAAGCAGTATATAATGAATGCCTACTCTGTGCTAGATGTAGTAGTATGCTAATAAATGTTTAATAACCAGCTGTGTGTGTGTGTGTGTGTGTGTGTGTGTGTGTGTGTGTGTGATGTATATGTGTTTATTATAAATTTTACTGATGTATAGGATGTATAGCACATAATTTAGAAAGTATAATGAAAATACAATACTCTTTTTTGTAATTTCATAAAGCCAGGTGAATCTTACAAATCTCATGATTTGGAAAACTCATGAGAAATCAACCTAAGGTTGCAACTAATGAATGAGTATGGGTCCAATCTGAATGCATGATATTTTCACTTACATTGAAAAAAGAAGAAACAACAAAGATATGTATCATAACTTCACTTGTTCACTAATGACACAAGCAACTTCTCTGCTAAATTAGACAATAGTTTAGAACTTGTCCTCAATGTTTTGTGCTATTCACAATAATGAAAACAGACATAAAAAATTAAGTTTAATCTGCTTTATTGACATTTTCCACATCAATTTCTTCCTTTTCTTCTATTTTTTTAGATAGGGTCTTGCTCTGTTGCCTAGACTGGAGTGCAGTGATGCAATCATAGATCACTGCAGCCTCTCTCAGACTCAAAACAATCCTCCCACCTCAGCCTCTTGAGTAACTGGGACTAAAGGTATGCGTCTCCATGCCTGGCTAATTTTTTTAAATTTTTAGTAGAGACAAGGTCTTGCTGTGTTGCCCATGCTGGTCTCAACTTCCTGAGCTCAAGTGATTCTCCTGCCTCGGACTCCTGAAGTGCTGGGATTATAGGCATGAGCCACCTCGTCCAGCTTTTGTCAATTTCTTAAATCTAGACAGTCAACAAAACAAATCCAAGCCATGATTTGTATATTTACCAATTTCCATAACATACATACTACCATTGCAGATTTCAAGCTATCAATATGACATCACTGAATACAGAGTTGGAAAGAGATATGCAAGCAGCACATCTTTATACAGTATTTCACCATACAGATATAACAGACATAAATGGCCAGGCACAGTGGCTCATGCTGTAAACCCAGCACTTTGGGAGGCCAAGGCGGGTGGATCACCTGAGGTCGGGAGTTTGAGGCCAGCCTGACCAACATGGAGAAATCTTGTCTCTACTAAAAATACAAAATTAGCCGGGCATGGTGGCGTATGCCTGTAATGCCAGCTACTCAGAAGGCTTAAGCAGGAGAACTGCTTGAACCCGGGAGGCAGAGGTTGCAGTGAGCCAAGATCACGCCATTGCACTCCAGCCTGGGCAACAAGAGTGAAACTCCATCTCAAAAAAAAAAAAAAAAAAAAAAAAAAAAAAAAAAAACACACACACACACACAGACATAAATAACAACACAGTGTAGCAAAATAATTAAGTGAAGAGTTTTGAGCATTTATTGACTTTGCTTTTAATTTAACCTATTTAATTATAAGCTTATATAATTTTTAATAATGGCTGTGTTTAACAATCAGCTCACAAGATTTCTGAAAATTTAACAATTGGCTCTTGTGAGCTGGTACAAGCCAGCTCCAATATACTACTGACTGGACACCATAGAAATGTTTCACAGACAAGAGAACTAAAACGTAGCAATGATTTGTCCAAAAATCACACAGTTGGTAAATGGTAACACAGTGATTCAAGCTGGGCTATGAATGACTTTAAATGTTTATGCTACCATACCAGGTTATCAAAGATATAATTTATAGTAAACTTTTATAATATGATTCACATAAGATTTTTTTGTTTGTAAATGTTTAAGTGGAAAATCTGTTATGTTTTTTGTATTTAGTTGTTTTTTGTTGTTGTTGTTGGTCTTTTGATTTCAAAGAACAGACAATCACTTTAAATAAAAGGTTTGCTTCACAGACATAATGGTTTCAGTTGGTGAGCTGTGGTGTCAACCACAGAAACCTTGATAGAGGCATGGTTCATGGGAATTGGAAAGCCATGGCAATTGAGAAACTGACCAGCTCGCTTCTCTTTTATGGCTATAAAGCCTCTATTTTTCTTTGTATGTATGTTCTGTTCTCTCTGTACAGATATCTGTGCTGTCTCATTGTTTCTACCTTGTAGAGTTCAATTAAAATCAGATTAATTTTCTGTATCATGTAATAATTAGATAGTAAAAGCCTTCCATATTAACTTACTTTTAAAATCTTCACTATCCAAAGTCTAATCAATTTATCATTATTCACTGAGAATCCATTAGGTGGGAAATAGTAAATACTAGATAAATAACAGATAATTTCTGTACTTAAGATCACTAAAAATCTAACAAGGCAAATTACAAACAAATAATAAGACTCCTCTGAAAACTTTTACTGACTAATAAGTACAAATAAACAATGCATTAGCAACTAAATGGATTAGAGGTTTGAAACAATAGGTGCCTCACAATCAGTTTCCTTTTTTTCTCATGCCCTGAGCACCTTCTGAAAGCCAGCGAAGAAAAAGACTAAGATAAAAGCTAGTTATAGGTAACTACAATAACCCTATGAAGCTAAATTGTTAAGATTACTAGTATTCTTTTATAAAAAATGTATACTTTTTTCCTAAGTTTTAGGATTCAGTCAATGAAATTAAATAACACTTAGCTTCTTTGGTCAAATCCACTAAATGGTTGTGGAAAAGTAGATGTTAAAAGGAGGAATATGTTAACCATTGCAAATATTAAGTAACTGTGTATTAATTACTAACGATTAAGAACAACAGACCACTATTTGACATAAAGGCAGTATGATTATTAAATTTCAATTTGAAATATTAACCAGAAAAATTATAAAGATGATTTTAATGGTGCTGTACAAAAAAATATATTTTAAAGCCAGTTAGGTAGATAGACATTTTATATACAAAACAACAAACTTTTAAGTAATTCCTGTACTCAGGTCCCCAACCCCCCAAAAAAATCATCTTTCAAAGGTTTATGAAGATTACTCCAGGGGATGTATTAATGAATGGCTGAGTTCTAGCAAGGTCTGATTTTTTGCTCAACTGTTTGGTTTTTGCTTGTCTAGGAATAAAGCAGATAGTTTTTTAAATGTCCTATCAAAAAAAAAATCAAGCAAAGTTTTAGTATGGAGATTTCTCAAAGAATCAAAAGTAGATCTACCATTCGATCCAGTAATCCTACTACTATGTATCTACCCAAAGGAAGTCATTAAATCAAGCAAACACCTATACAAATATGTTAACTGCAGCACAACTGCAAAGATAGGGAAGCAACCTAAGTGCCCATCGAGTGGAGTAGATAAAAAAAAATGTGGTATATACACACCATGGAATACACTCAGTCATAAGAAAGAACAAAATAATGTCTTTTGCAGCAACTTGGATGGAACTGGAGGCCATTATTCTAAGTGAAGTAACTCAGGAATGGAAAACCAAATACTGTATGTTCTCGCTTATAAGTGGAAGCTAAGCTATGGGTATTCAAAGACATACAGAATGGTATAATGGACACTGGAGACTCAGAAGAGAGGAGGGTGGGGGAGGTGAGATAAAATACTACATATTGGGTAAAATGTACACTACTCAGGTGACAGGTATACTAAAATCTGAAACTTCACCACTATACAATGCATCCATGCAACCAAAACCCACTTGTACACCTAAAGCTATTTAAATTAAAAAAAAAGTAAAATAAAAGTATGGCAGAAAAAGAAAAAAGGAACAGAGACTCCAGAAGGACATAGCCCTGCCTTGGTTTTAGCCCTGTGAGATCCATTTTGGACTTCTGACCTACAGAACTATGAGATGATAAATGTGTGTTGTTCTAAGCTAAAACAAAACAAAACAAAAGCAAGCAAAGTTTTGGTTCTGAATAAAGTGAAGTAAGTATATTCCACCTGTCTCTCCCAGTGAATTCATCCATAAAACCTAAACAAAATGTAAGCAGCAGCTATCTGAAGACTCTTAAGGTTTGCAGAAAAAGACAAGAATCAAAGTGCCACCAAACCAGCAGTCAGTTTACCATGTTATTTTTCCTCTTCAGTATCTGCGGGCCTGTACTCAATGCTGCCCAAAACCAAGATATAGGCATCAGTGCAGACAGACTGAGTTTCAAAAATCCTCTAAATCTGTCTTGAGGAGTAGGAAAGGGATTTCTTAACACTCAGTAGGAAAACATTCCCCCTTTTTATCTTTTATCCATTCTCTTGTAACCAAACTCCCATGAAACTCTGTGGTAGTCGTGGCAGTGAGAACAGTAGTAACAGGGGCCTGGAAGAGCCTAAAACACTGAGGAAAAGAAATTTTCTTCTTACAGCAGAGAAGTAGTACTCCCCAGAGAGTGAAATTGACCCCCTACTGCATATTGCATGTTCATTCTCATTCTCGGACTCTCTTGCTCACTCGTGCTCTCTCTCTCTTGCTGTCTCTCTCTGTCTCTCTCTCTTCCCCTCCCTCCCTCCCTCCTGTTCCACTGTTTAGCTTTGGAAGCAAAGAAAGTCACAGGAATTGCTCTGCAGAGCGGGGTAAATATAGCCCTAGTTATCTGACCAGAGAACAGAAAAGGGACACTTCAGAGGTCAAGAAGAATGCATAGAGAGAAAAGCTTGCATAACTGGATCTGAACCTAAACAATACACCAGAGACTCTGAAAATTAAACTATGAATATACTGCTGTCCAGGCACCTGACACATATCTGGTCACATGTGGGACATATCTGAATAGCATATCATATGGGACATATCTGAATAGCGTATCAAAGGCTTTGAAAAGAACACTAATATTGAAATCACAAATCACACAAGGTTAGTTAGAAATTGTGCCTAAATCACCTGGGCACAGTGGCTCACACCTGTAATCTCAGCACTTTGGGAGGCCAAGGAAGGTGGATCATGAGGTCAGGAGATCGAGACCATCCTGGCTAACACGGTGAAACCCTATCTCTACTAAAAATACAAAAAAACCAGCTGGGCATGGTGGCATGTGCCTGTAATCCCAGCTACTCAGGAGGCTGAGGCAGGAAAACCCGGGAGGAGAGGGTTGCAGTGAGCTGAGATCGCTTCATTGCACTCCAGCCTGGGCGACACAGTGAAACTCTGTCTCAAAAAAAAAAAAAAAAAAAAAAAAAAGAAATTGTGCCTAAACCTGAACAAGTCAGTCAATACTCTATACAGGATATAAGCAAGACCTTGACTCTCCTAACATAATATCCAAAATGCCCAAGATACAATCCAAAATCACCTGGCATACAAATAACCTGGAAAATCTCAACACATGGCAGAAGACAACAAATGCCAACTCCAAGATGACACAGATGTTGGAATTATGTAACAAAAACTATCATTAAAATGCTTCACCAAGGAAGTGCAAATATGCTTGAAAGGAATAGAAAGGAATGCTCTGGCACAAAAATAGAAGATCAAAAGAAGAATCAAATAAAAAATTTTGAACTGAAAAATTTAACAAATAAAATAAAAACTCACCAAATGCAAGCAGAAATAGAGATGACAGAGCAAAGAGTGAGTACACCTGAAGACAGATCAACAGAAATTATTCACTCTAAGCCATAGAGGAATAAATGATGGGGAGAGGAAGAGGGAGGATCTCAGGGACTTGAGGGACTACAAAAAAATCTAACATTCATGTCACCCAGGTTCCCAAAGGAAAAGAAATAGAATACAGTACATAAAAAAAAATCTTAAGACATAATAGTTAAAAACATCCCAAATTTGGTGAAAGACATAAACCTACATATTCAAGAAGCTGAGTAAACTCCAAATGTGATAAATCCAAAGAAGTCCAAGCCCAGATGGATCATAATCAAACTGCAAAAAACTAAACATAAAATAACTCTTGAAAGTAGCCAGAGAAAAACAACTCATTGCTTATTTTAACAACTGTGAAATTTTATCGAAATCTCCAGACATGGAGGTAGATTCAAATTTTAAAGTGCAACAAGAAAAGAACTGTCAGCCCAGAATATATATCCATTGAAAACATCCTTCAGGAATGAAGGTGAAATAAAGATAATCTCAGAGAAAGAAAATCTAAGAGAATTTGCGGCCAGTAGACTACTCTAAAAAAATTGTTAAAGGAATTTCTCTGGATAGATGAGAAATAATAATCAGGAAACTCAAAACCTCATCAGGAATGAAGGAAAATCAACAGAAGCAGCAAATATCTGGGTATATATATATAATGAAGTATTCTTTTTGAGTTCTATAAAATCTTTGTCAGCTGAAAGCAAAAATTATAATCTTGTCTAATGGAGTTTTCAATGTATGTGGATGTCAACACAAGACAATCACAGCTTAAGAGGAAAGGGAGAGAGACCTATTTGGTGTAAAGGTTTCTACATTCTATAAAATTGTAAAATATTAATCCTAAGTAGACTGTTTAAAGTGAAGTATGTATATTATAATCCCTAAAGCAACCATTAGAAATAACTGTAGAAACAGATACAAGAAAAAATACAACTGATACATTAAAATACAAAAAATATTAAAATACTCCCACCACCCCCAAAAAAAACAAGAAAGGGAAAATGAACAGAAAACATACGGAAAAGCAAAATAATAATAATAATAATAAAATGGTAGATCTAAATCCAAACATAACAATTATTACATTAAATGTAAATGACCTATCTAAACATACCAATTAAAAGACGGATTGTCACAATGAGTTTTTTAAATGTCCAACTATGTATGTCGCCTGCAAGAAATTCACTTCAAACATAATATAAAGTGAAGTTTGAAAGTAAAATGATGGAAAAAGATATACCATGCAAATACTAATCAAAAGGAAGATGAAACTGTTATATTAATATCAAAGTAAGCATCAAAGTAAACAAAATTACGAAGGATAGAGTATCAATAACCATAAAAGAATCAACTCATCAAAAAAAAAAATGCTTTGAAAATGCAGATGCACCTACAACAGAGCTTCAAGATCTATGAATCAAAAACTAACAGAAATGAAAGGAGAAAGAGACAAATATACAATTATAGCTGGAGACTTCAACATAACTCTTAGTAATCAATAAAATGAGTATGAGTAGACAGAAAATCAGCAAGAATATAGAAGAACCGAACATCAATTAACCAAGTGGATGTAATTAACCTTTAAAGAAAACTTCAAGAACATCACCAGAATATACATACTTATCCTTTTCAAAATGCACATGGAACTATGTACCAAGATAGACTATATCCTGGGTCATAAGCCTTACCAAATTTAAAAGAATTGAAATTATGCGAAGTATGTTCTCCTAAACTGTAACAAAATTAGAAATCAATAATGAAAGGATAAAAGCAAATTCTCCAAACACATGGAAATTAAATGACACAATTTTATATAATCCATCAGTCAAAAAGGAATATCAAGGGAAATCAGAAAATATTTTGAATTAATAAAAATACAACCTATCAAAATTTGAGGGATACTGCTAAAACAGTGCTTAGAGGGGAATTTATGACATAAAATGTTTATATGCGAAATCTCAAATCACTAATCTAAGCTTCCACTTTAAGAAAACAGAAAATGTAAACAAAATGAACCCAAAAGCAAATGGAATAATGGAAATGACCAACATTGAAAACAAACCAAAAAAAAAACCCTAATAATCAGTGAAATCAAAAGGTGGTTCTTTAGAAAGAGTAATATAATTTATTTAAAAAACAAAAAAACTCAAGCAAGACTGACAGAGAAAAAAGAAAAGACACAAATTACCAACAATAAAAATGAAATAGAGAAGAACTACAGACACTGCAGACATTCAAGGATACTGAGAAAACTACAAACAACTCTATATGCCTACATTTGACAACTTAGATAAAACCGGTCAATTCCTCAAAAACCATACACTACCAAACTTCACCCAAAATGAAATAGACAACCTAAATAGAGTTATAAGTATTAAAGAAATTGAATCATTATTAAAAACCTTCCAAAATGGCCAGGTGTGGTGGCTCACGCCTGTAATGCCAGCACTTTGGAAGGCTGAGGTGGGCAGATCACCTGGGGTCAGAAGTCTGAGACCAGCCTGGTCAACATGGTGAAATCTCATCTCTACTAAAAATACAAAAATTAGCTGGGCATGGTGGCACATACCTGTAAACTACTCAGGAGGCTGAGGGCAGGAGAATCACTTGAACCCGGTAGGCAGAGGCTGCAGTGAGTCAAGATTGTGACACTGCACTCCAGCCTGGGCGAGAGTGAGACTCTATCTCAAAAAAAGAAAAAAAAAAACCTTCCAAAAAAGAAATCTTGGCTGGGTGTGGGGGTGTGGTGGCTCATGCCTGTAATCCTAGCCCTTTGGGAGGCCGAGGGGTGTGGATCACCTGAGATCAGGAGTTCGAGACCAGCCTAGCCAATATGGTGAAACCCTGCCTCTACTAAAAATACAAAAAAATTAGCTGGGTGTGGTGGCAGGCGCCTATAATCCCAGCTACTCAGGAGGCTTAGAAGAATCACTAGAACTCTGGTGGCAGAGGTTGCAGTGAGCAGAGATCGTGCCACTGCACACCAGCCTGGGCAACAGAGTGAGACTCTGCCTCAAAAAAAAAAAAAGCAGAAATCTCTAGACGCAGATAATTTCAAGGAGGGGATCAACCAAACATTCAACAAAGTGACACCAACGCTATACAATCTCAGAAAACAGAAGGACGTATTATAGATTGAATGTGTCACCCCAAAATTCATAAATACACTGACATCCTAACCCCCAATGTTATAGTATTAGCAGGTGGGCCTTTGGTGAACAATTAGGTGATGAGGGCAGAGCCCTCTTGATGGAGATTAATGCCTTTATAAAAGAGACCCCAGGAAGCTTCCATGCCCCTTTTACCATGTAAGGATACAGTGAGGAGACAGTCATCTAGGGGCCAGAAAGCAGGCCCTTCTGACATGGAATCTGCTGATGCTTTGACCTAAGAATTCCCAGCCTCGAGTGCTAAGATAAACAAATTTTCCTAATCTTAAATTTCTGTTGTTTATATGCGGCACAGTCGATGTGGCATTCTTGTTATAGCAGTCCAAAAGGACCACGATGGGAGAGAACACTTCCCAACTCATTTCAGGACGTCAATGCTATCTTGACACCAAAATCAGACAAAGACAGTACACAAAGGAAACTATAAACCAATATCCCTTATAAATAGAGATGTAAAAATCATTGAGAAAATACTAGGTAACTGAGTCCAACAATATGTAAAAAGAATAGTATACCACAACCTAGTGGGAGTAGATCCCAGGAATGCAAAACTAGCTTAGTATTTGAAAATCAAAAAATGTAATCTAAATTACAGTGTAAAGAAAAAAAAAAAAACATAGTCATATGACTTGACGCATAAAAAGCATGTGACAAAACTCCATGTCCATCAACAATAAATTAGCGAATTAGAAATAGGAAAAAAGTTCCCCGACTTGATAAAAGGCATCTATGGAAGAGGGGAAAAAACCTGCAGCAAACATTACAACTAATAGTAAAGACTAAGATGGGAACAAGGAGAAAGAATGGCTACTCTTCACACCTATTCAACATCACATTGAATATCCTGGTCAGGGCAATAATATAAGAAAAAGAAACAAATGCATACAGTTTGAAAAGGACGACATAAAACAGTAGACAAGATGACCATGTAGACAATCCCAAAGAATTTATCAAAAACTCCTAGAAACAGTGGTGAGTTTATGAGGGTCACAATATACAAGGTCAATATATTTTTTAAAAATTGGTCAGGCACAGTGGCTCACACCTGTAATCCCAGCACTTTGGGAGGCCAAAGTGGGCATATCACTTGAGGTCAGGAGTTCGAGACCAGCCTGGCCAATATGGTGAAACCCTGTTTTCATCAAAAGTGCCTGTAGTCTCAGCTACTCAGGAGGCTAAGGTGGGAGAATGGCTTGAATCTTGGAGGCAGAGGTTGCAGTGAGCCAAGATCGTGCCACTGTACTGCAGCCTGGGCAACATAGTGAGACCTTGTCTGGAAAAAAAAAATCAATCATAATTTTATATACTGGCAATGAACAATTGGGAAATTAAACAGCATACCATTTACAACAGTTTTAAAAGGAAATAATTGGGTATAAATTTAACAAAACTTGTATAGGATCTGTACACGGAAAACTACAAATCACTGATAAAATGTATCAAAGAAGACCTAAATGGAGACACTTTCCATAATCACGTATTGGAAGCCAAAATGCAGTAAAGATGTCAATTCTCCCTAAATTGATCTACAGATTTAATACAGTTCTAATCGATATGCCAGAAATATTTTTTTATATAGATAAATGGAGTCTAAATTTTATATTAGGCAAAATATAAGGGCCAAACAACTAAAATAACTAGATAAAAGGCAAAAGCCAATAGAAAGACAAAAGAATGAAAATAGCCGTAAAATTTTTGAAAAACAATGAAGTCAGAGAAATCATCCTAGACAATTTTAAGACATAATTAAGACAAAGTGGACACTGTGGTATTGGCAAAGGAATAGACATACAAACCAATGAAACAGAATAGACAGTTCAGAAACAAACCCAAACAAATACGGTAAATTGATTTTTGACAAAGGTGCACAGGCAATTCAAAGGACAAGGGAGAGAGACTCTTTTAACAAATTATGTTACAACAATTGGATGTTCACATCTAAGAAAATGAACTGGTCTAAACCCCACAACTTTTACAAAAATTAACTCAAAATGGATGACAGAGTGAAATGTAAAATGTAAAACTATAAACCTTTTAGAAGAAAACAAAGGAGAAAATCTTTGTGACCAGGGGTTAGACAAAAAGATCTTAAGTCATGACATCAAAAGGAAAAAAAAACTGATAAATTGAACTCAATCAAAATAAAAAGCTTGTGCTATGTGAAGGCCACTGTTAAAGAATGAAAAAACTACAAGCTATAGACTTGGACAAAATGTTTGCAAGTCACAAAATCAACAAAAGGACTTGTATCTAGAATATATAAACACTCTCAAAACTCAAGAGCGAGAACACAGAAAACCCAAATTTAAAAATGGACAAAAGACTGGAAAATACTAATGGCAAAGAAGCACATAAAAAGATGTTCACTACCATGAGCCATTAGAGAAATGCAAATTAAAACCATAGTGATGAAAATGTTCTAACAAGATTGTGACGGTTACATAACTCTGAATATACTAAAACCACTGAACGGTTGAACATTTTAAATGAGCAATTTTTATGTTAGGTGAATTAGACCTCAATAAAGATTCCAAAAAATTAAATATACAGGCCGGGCGCGGTGGCTCAAGCCTGTAATCCCAGCACTTTGGGAGGCCGAGACGGGCGGATCATGAGGTCAGGAGATCGAGACCATCCTGGCTAATACGGTGAAACCCCGTCTCTACTAAAAAATACAAAAAACTAGCCGGGCGACGAGGCGGGCGCCTGTAGTCCCAGCTACTCGGGAGGCTGAGACAGGAGAATGGCGTGAACCCGGGAGGCGGAGCTTGCAGTGAG
>NW_016809194.1:2388917-2391682 GCF_001698545.2 Rhinopithecus bieti | reverse complement strand
AAAAAAAAAAAAAAAAAAAAAAAAAATTAAATATACAATGAGATACTATTTATACAAATATTAAGATAGCTAAAATAAAACATACTAACAGTATCAAATGATAAAGATATAGAGCAACTCCAAATCATGTTGCTGGTGGGAATGCAAAATGGTACAGCTACTCTGGAAAACAGTGTGGCAGTTTCTTATAAAGCTATGGGCCAGGTGCAGCGGCTCACACCTGTAATCCTTGCACTTTGGGAGGCCGAGGTGTGCAGATCACTTGAGTTCAGGAGTTTGAGACCAGCCTGGCCAACATGGCCAAACCTCATCTCTACTAAAAATACAAAAATTAGTTGGGCATGGTGGCGCATGCCTGTAATCTCAGCTACTCGGGAGGCTAATATAGGAGAATCACTTGAACCCAGGAGGAAGAGGTTGCAGTGAGCCAAGATTACGCCATTGCGCTCCAGCCTGGGTGACAGAGCGAGACTCCATCTCAAAAAAAAAATAAAAATAAATAAATAAAATAAAGTTATGTACTTACCAAATAACCCAGCAATCCCACTCCTTAGTATCTACAGAAAAAAAAAAAAACTTCACACAAAAACCTGTACACAAATATTTGAAGCAGCTTCTTTTCATAATCACCAAAAACTGGAAACAACCCAAATGTCCTACTGGATAAACAAATCATGGTATATCCATTATGCAATGGAATGCTACTTAGCAATAAAAAGTAATGAATTATTGACATAAGCAACACTGGCATGAATCTCAGAGGATTATGCTGTATAGAAAGAGCCAAGTATCAAAACATTACATACTGTCTCATTCTATTTATATGACATTCTCAAAATGTTAAAAATATAGTAATGATAAACAGATCACCAGTTGGTGGGGGTTATGCATAGGAGGAGTGTATAACTACAAAGGAATAACTGTAGGAATGTTTTAGGCTGATGGAACTCTTCTGTATCTTCATTGTGGTGCTGATTACATGGATTTATATCTGTGTTTAAATTCATAAAACTGTACAAGAAGAAGTCAATTTCACTATATGTTAACTTAAAAAAATTTACAATATCAATTTATATGATTACTATTTCAAGAGGCCATTTCTGAGCAAAGAGGAAATGAAATAAAAAGGGGAAAATAGTACATCACGTTTTAGAAAATGCTATAATAGGTATACATAGCCTGAATTTTCCCCAGCCTTACCAACCTGTAGGTGTTTCAGTGATAACTCCAATGTTTGCTACTCATTGCCCTTACATAACGAAGGAAAACAGACTATTTCATGGCAAGGGTGATGCCATCTTGAAGCAAAACTGCCATGATAACTAGTGTTTGACCCACCTGCTTCTCCCTCCACCACATACCAAGGTGTTCTGCAGTAAAGTCTTTAAAAAAGGCCTATAACATACATAACTCTCATAAAGATGCTTATCTAAACTCCCCAGTGGTCACAAGTCTTGGCAAGAAAGTCCGAAGATAGGACCAGCTGCACATGTTTTACCTTAAAAGCTTGCTTTATAAAGAATATTTTCCATAGAGCAGGTGTGGGTATCCACTATCTTGCGGTTGCTTGAGACATCCCTTCTTTTCCTAAGTTCCTATTAAGTATTTCTTTCCGAGAAACTGGACTTGTCAGGTTCTTTCTACGGCCTATCAGCTCCCTCAGCCTTGGGGGTAAATCTGCATATATCTGCTCACTGTTGAACACATAATGTCTAATCTCTTTTTGGTCTCCACTCCTCACCCCAACCCCAACCCCAACGCCAGTTATTTACAGAAGGCCAAGATGTCTTACAAGTATTTATATGTTCTTCATTTCTTGTCTCTATTTTGTTGATGTCTCATTCTTATAAAGTCACTTAACACATTATTAAATGAAATAATCTATGTAAAGCATTTAGCTCAGTGCCTGACATACAGAGAGAATTCTGGCATTCTATCTTTTTGTGACATTAGATAAACAAGCCCTAGACCATGGTGTGAAGACATCTTTATTCCAATCCAGGTATTCTATTAACAAACTGTGGAATACTGAGCAAACCATGATACTAAGTTCTCTGGGCTTCTATTATCTCATTTGTAAAACAATGCATCTCAAACTCTAATGTGCATCTGTGAAGGTTTGCTAATGCTGCCCTTCCAAAGCTGCAAACCCTTAAAAGAGTCCTTTAGTCCTCATAAGAGCCATGCTAGGTTCCTGCAAAAATGAGGAGAATACCCTCTCACTGTAATTATTTCAGATAGCTTTAATATACCATGTTCTCAACACTAGATCTTGGTATACGCTATTTCCTCAGCTTGAAAAACCTCCCCATCCTTCCCCCTAGTTAATTCAACCTTCAAGTATCAGCTAAAACATTAATAACGTAAGGCAATGTTTTCTGACCATCCCCCATTATGTTAAATTCCCATCATATTCTTCTATAGCACTCTATTTCTTCTTCACATTGCTTACATACTTCTAATTATGTATTTAAAATCAGAATGAGGTTATAGACTCCAGGAGGACAGGGCTAGTATCTATTTTGTTCATTGCCATATCCCGTATCCTGGTGTCTAGTATTCATAGATACTCACGACTAGTTGCTGTATGCGCTGAGGGGTAATGAACTCCAGAGATGTGAAAAGAAGGATATGTGAGCATCCATCTCAGTAATAATATAAAAGAGATTCATGTAAAGTGTGGGAACTGAAACTAGAAGACCTTCAACAAATAAAAACGATATTTTACTATAATTTGGATTACCGAAACTGGCTAGCCACATGTA
>NW_016809194.1:2362065-2388517 GCF_001698545.2 Rhinopithecus bieti | reverse complement strand
ACAGGACACATGAAAAAATGCTCATCATCACTGGCCATCAGAGAAATGCAAATCAAAACCACAATGAGATACCATCTCACACCAGTTAGAATGGTGATCATTAAAAAGTCAGAAAACAACAGGTGCTGGTGAGGATGCGGAGAAATAGGAACACTTTTACACTGTTGGTGGGACTGTAAACTAGTTCAACCATCGTGGAAGACAGTGTGACGATTCCTCAAGGATCTAGAACTAGAAATATCATTTGACCCAGCCATCCCATTACTGGGTATATACCCAAAGGATTATAAATCATGCTGCTCTAAAGACACGTGCACACATATGTTTATTGTGGCACTATTCACAATAGCAAAGACTTGGAACCAACCCAAATGCCCATCAATGACAGACTGGATTAAGAAAATGTGGCACATATATACCATGGAATACTATGCAGCCTTTAAAAATGATGAGTTCATGTCCTCTGTAGGGACATGGATGCAGCTGGAAACCATCATTCTCAGCAAACTATCGCAAGGACAGAAAACCAAACACCGCATGTTCTCACTCACAGGTGAGAACTGAACAATGAGAACACTTGGACACAGGAAGGGGAACATCACACACCGGGCCTGTCGTGGGGTAGGGGGAGGTATGAGGAATAGCATTAGGAGATATACCTAATGTAAATGACGAGTTAATGGGTATAGCACACCAACATGGCACATGTAAACATATGTAACAAACCTGCATGTTGTGCACATGTATCCTAGAACTTAAAGTATATATATTTAAAAAAGCAAATTGTCAAATAATTAGAATACAGTGGAAATTATAATGAAACTTGTGAACATAACTTATTCTTAACTATCTTATTTAGAAGTCTGTTTTACAAACTGTAGAGATTCGGATTTGTTAAAAGCATTATCATTAAATTGTAGATGAAGGGAATAGTTAACAGAGTTCAAGAGAATGTCAGATTGATCAGCTTTCACTATTTAATCAATAAATAAAATGTTAAATTTAGTGACTGTACACAAATCAAATACTTCAAGTTGTGGTGTGACACAGTCTTATTCACTAAAAGTACTTAAAACATTTTTGAAATAAAATTCTGAACAACAGTTAATTAAAACTTAAAGGATCAAGCTCAATCTTGTCTTCCCAATTGAATTAACAGATGTTGCCTGTTTTGTTTGGAATACAAGTCATTTCATGGAATTAATTATTTAGCTAATATTTTCTTTCTTATAAAATCTGGTGTTAATTGGAAATCATTTTTTCTTCAGTCTAAACAAGTTAAATGTCTAGCAAGAGCCATAATGGAATACTCAAATCTGTTTAAAACCATTTAAAGTCACTATTTGATTAGACAGTTTTCAAATAGACTTGGACTATTAAATACAGAACAGACACATTCTGTCTGACAATATGTATTTCTGAAATGAAGTATTTCTGCACTTCAAATGCATTATCGAAAAGAGCCACAATAAAAACATATTCAAGACCAATTCCTATCAGTAGTCAAGAGAACTAATTTTTATTTCTGTGATTCCTCACTAGCGCAGTCATTACAGATGAGGAATTCTACTAATTATGTACATCTGCCAAGATCCTATTTCCAAATGAGGTCATATTCTGGGTAACATAATGATATCCTTGCTGCTAAGACAATGGTCCCTTTTCAGTACTTATTTTCTGAGACCTCCTCCACTGTATTTCACAATGCTGATCACTCATAGTTCTTGACACCTCGCCCCCTCAAAACCCCATCTTCGTTTCCAAGATACCAGTCTTCACGATAGGTTCTTCCTACTAAAATCTTTCGCCTAAACAATGAAGTTTTCAAAATCTTGTTCTCTAGCCACTTACTTACTGGGCTGATACACCATACTGAAGATCTGCCACTGGCTGTCCCACATGTGAAACTGGCCCACTGTACCACATAGAAATGGACCCTCTCAGTCTTGAAACTTGAGAAAGTTTCAAGTTACATTTGTCTTATCTGAGTTCCTTTCTCTGGAAACCAACTATCAGGCCTCTCAGATCAAGGAATTGAAACTTCGCAGATCATTGCATCTGAACAATAAGATGCCAGACCCCTGACCCATCATGATTGCCTAACCCACTGCCTGTTTGCTGTTGACCAACTCCTCTTCCTTACCCGTCCCTAATTCCTGCTTTTCCACACATGGTTACATTTCTTTTGCTATATAAACAAACCCCTAATTTTAGTTGGTCAGAGAGATGGATTTGAGACTGGTCTCCTATCATGGCTGCAGCACCTGATTAAAGCCTTCCTCTGGCAATACTCCTTTCTCAGTGGTTGACTTTCTGTGTAGCAAGCAGCAGGCCCTCAATTAAACCCCCAGTGTTTTGGTAACACAGGCACCTTAAACTTAACACGTCCAACACTAAATTCAGTAACCTGGAAGTGTAATAGTTAGAAGCAAAAGCTCAGGAATAAAGACTGCCTGGGTTGAAATCCTGGCTCTGCCTCTTTCTTATTAAATATCTGACCCTGAAGAAGATACTCTAATCTTTTTTTTAACTGTTTCTCTCATCAGTAAAACCAAAATAATAATTATAAGCGTCCTCAAAGGACTGTTACGAAAATTAAATGAAATTATGTATGTAAAGCATTTATCAAAATGCCTGACATACAGGAAGCATTCAAAATATCAGCTACTATTAACATTATCATCATCTTCAAACTTCCCTCAAAAACATCTGTTTCTGGTTTTCTTTTTTTTTTTTTGAGGTGGAGTCTCGCTCTGTCGCCCGGACTGGAGTGCAGTGGCCAGATCTCAGCTCACTGCAAACTCCGCCTCCCGGGTTTACGCCATTCTCCTGCCTCAGCCTCCCGAGTAGCTGGGACTACAGGCGCCCGCCACCTCGCCCGGCTAGTTTTGTATTTTAGTAGAGACGGGGTTTCACCGTGTTAGCCAGGATGGTCTCGATCTCCTGACCTCGTGATCCGCCCGTCTCGGCCTCCCAAAGTGCTGGGATTACAGGCTTGAGCCACCGGTTTTCTTAATTCAGTTGCCTTAACTGGCTATCAATTGCCTAAACTAGAAACTGGAAAGTTATCCTTGATTCCTTCCTGTTACTTTTCTACCAAATAAAATCCTGTCTTCCCTAGTTCCTTTAATAGTTCTGAAAGCCACTGCTCTACATTTCTACCACCTCTGTCTCCATATACCTCTCCTTTTACTTCTTTCTAGATTATTAACACAGATTCTGAACTGTCTTCCTTGTTTCCAGATGAGCCCTTCTTCTAATCTATTGCTGCCAAACCCTTCCTTCGTATCTCTTATCCCCTTTCTCAGTTAAAAGCTTCTAGTTCCACGCGTATCTCCACCTAGTGCTTTTTACCCTCTGTATCTACCAAATATAGCACAATACTGATTGTATTTGTTGGATGAACAAGGAAACTCTGCAAATTTATAGTCAATTTATAATTTGGAAAGAGCCAAAATGATAAGGGGAGTGCTGGGAAGGGAAGAGCATGGCCCTTTTAAATGATACGGAAGTGGGGAAGGGAAGTGCGGGATAGAGGAGGGTATGGTTCCTAGCTAGGGGTAGGAACAAAAATAGTTCCCATGGACATAGGTAAGGACAGGCATTTTTGTTTTCCTGCCTAAACGTTGCATTTCCCAAGACCACCTTGGCCTGCCACGCCCCTATCCAGTGCCTACAGAAACCCCCAAGACCGTAGCAGGCAGACACACAGGCCGCTAGACATCGAAAGGAGCACATCAGTGAAGGAACACGCAGGTGGCTGGACGTCGAGGGGAATGCACCGACATACACCGGGACGCCGACGGGCCACCAACAACTAGAAGCAGAAAGATGCAGAGGTTGGCTGCCTCAGAGAAAGCCCAGGCGGCTGAGCGGCCCGACTCCAGGCGAAATCGTCCCCACTCCATCTCCCTTCTGGTCTGCTGAGAGCTACCGCCACTCAATCAAACCTTGTACTTATTCTTCAAGCCCAAATGTGATCGGATTCTTCCCGTACACCAAGGTAAGAACAGGGATACAGAAAGCCCTCTGTCCTTGCGACAAGGTAAAAAAAGGTCTAATTGAGCTGGTGAACACAAGCCGCCTATAGATGGCAAAACTAAGAGCACATGGTAACACATGGCCACTGAGGCTTCACCTGTAAACATTTACTCCTAGACACTGCCATGGGGTCAGAGCCCCACAACCTGCCCCTCTGTATGCTCCCCTAGAAGTCTGAGCACTGGGGCGCTGAAGAAGCGAGCCACTCCCCCATCGCACATCCTGTGAGGGGGGACATGGGAACTTTCCCCATTTCAAAAACAACATTTATTTGTCAAAAATCACCATCAATAGTTTCACACCAATATTTCATTAAGATCTACTTCTGGAATATTCAATTAAAAGGCCACCTTAAAATTATGAGAGTATTATCTAGTACAAAACAGTAATAAAAAAATACGTGAGCTTCTGATAAATCTTACTAGGAGTTAAGCATATTAAGATACAAATAACCATGAGAAAATATATCAAATTCATAGTAAAAGGGAAAATTTTAATCATCAAGACCCAGAAAGTTATTTTTACTTGACATACTGAAAAAAATATCTTACTTCAGAAAGGCATTTTATTTTTCTTTACTTTTTTTTGAGATGGAGTCTCACTTTGTCACCCAGGCTAGAGTGCAGTGGGGGAATCTCGGCTCACTGCAACCTCTGCCTCCAGGGTTCAAGCAATTCTCCTGCCTCAGGCTCCCAAATAGCTGGGATTAGAGGCACACGCAATCATGCCTGGCTAATTTCTGTATTTTTAGTAGAGGCAGGGCTTTGCCCTGTTGGCCAGGCTGGTCTTGAACTCCTGACCTCAGGTGATCTGCCCACCTCGGCCTCCCAAAGTGATTACAGGCATGAGCCACCACACCCAGCCTAGAAAGGCATTTCAAAAGCCATTTTAAAACCTGTAAAACTCTAGATCTGTGCTGTCCGATACAACAGCCACTAGCCACGAGAATACCTGAAATGTGGTAGCCAGTTCAAATTGAAATTTGTGCTTTAAGAATTAAAAACACAGCAGATTTTGAAGACAACATAAAAATGTAAGATATCTCATTAATAATTTTTATATTGATTGTGTTAAAATGATCATACTTTGGATATGAGTTAAATAAAATACTATTACATTTAATTTCACCTTGCTTCTAAAACCAGTCCAATACTCCCATGGACTGTTCTTTTGGATGGACATAGAAATTAACCCTTCTGCTGTTAAAGTTTGACACTTGTATTTGTTTTATCTGAGTTCCTCAGGAAAGGACCTTCAGGTCTCTCAAAAAAAGGTATCAAAGAACTGAAACTCACCAAGATCACAGCACCATATGCCTCCTTGCCCCTCCCTAGTTCTTGTTTTCTTACATATTGTTACATATTTTTCCCTGCTATATAAACCCCTTCTTTTGGTCAGTCAGAGAGATGGATTTGAGACTGAGCTCCCATCTCCTCGGCTGCAGCACCTGATTAAAGCCTTCTTCCTTAGCAATACTTTTATCAGTGATTAGCTTTCTGTGTGGCAAGCAGCAGGACCTAGACCTAACCTCTGGTGATTCCGTAACACTTCTTTTTATTTTTAAAATGTCTATATACAGAAAATTTTAAACTGCATATGTGGTTCACACTGTATTTCTATTGAATGATGCAGATCAACACCAATAATTCTAAACTAGGCACTAGTAAAACGGCATATCATAACCACTTTAATTATCTGAATAACCTAATATATTAATACAATGTAATAAATTCTAGAGTAATGAATGAAGTGTTATAGAACAGAGAATCATGTAAATACACAAAGATTCACCAGAGCAAGGATACTTGCATTGAATTTTTAAAGAAGAAAGTTTTTGATCCAGGAGGCCAAGGCAGGAGGATCACTTGAGCCCAGGAGTTCAAGACCAGCCTAGGTAACATAGCAAGACCTCATCTCTGCAAAAAATAAAAAAATTAGCTGGGCATGGTGGTGAATACTTACGGTCCTAGCTATGCAGGAGGCTGAGCGGGGAGGATCACTTAAGCATGGATGTCAAGCTGCAGTAAGCTGTGATTGTGCCACTGCACTCCAGTCTGGGTGACGGAGTGAGACCCTATCTAAACAAAACAAAAGAAAAAAATACCACAGTGGGGGGAAAATCTGCCAAAAGGAGAAGGACTTAATATGCAAAGGCAAGGAGCTATGATAGAGTCTGGCTGCCAGACTCTGGGACATTCAGGAAATGGTGGAAACTTTAAGTATGGAATATAGGGGGGAAATTATTCATGTAAATCTTAACACCTCTTCTAAACAGTAAGCTTACTGAAGGCAGAATTTGTGTCATATATATTTCATGTGTAGAATATACAATTTCAATAAATATTTGCTAATGTACTGATAAAAAAATTCATCATAAAGGTTTCTCTATAAATCCTTCTTTTAGAAAATGAAAGTCAAGAACTTGAAATTCAGAGGCATCCTATTTCCTAACTTCAAACTATACTATGAGGGTACAGTAACCAAAACAGCATGGTATTGGTACAAAAGCAGACACACAGATCAATGGAAGAGAATAGAGAGCCCAGAAATAAAGCTGCACCACCTACCACTCTGATCTTTGACAGAGTTGACAAAAACAAGCAATGGGGAAAGGAGTACCTATTCAATAAATGGTGCTAGAATAACTGAGTAGCCATATGCAGAAGACTGAAACTGGACCCCTTCCTAACACCATATGTAAAAATCAACTCAAGATGGATTGCAGACTTACATGTAAAACCTAAAACAATAAAACCCCTGGAAGATAACCTAGGAAATACCATTCTGGACATAGCCCCTGGCCAAGATTTCATGCTGAAGGTGCCAAAAGTAATGACAACAAACTCAAACACTGACAAATGGGACTTAAACTAAAGAGCTTCTTGCACAGCAAAAGAAAATATAAACAGTAAATAACTTACAGAATGGGAGAAAATATTTGCAAACTATCCATCCAACCAAAGTCTAATATCCGGAATCTATAAGGAACTTAAATTCACAAGCAAAAAACAAATAATCCCATTAAAAAGTGGGTCAAGGACATGAACAGACACTTTACAAAAGAAGACATACACATGGCCAACAAGTATATGAAAAAATACTCAACATTACCACTCATTAGAGAAATGCAAATGAAAACCACAATGAGATACCATCTCACACCAGTCAGAATGGCATTATTAAAAAGTCAAAAAATAATAGACGCTGGCGAGGTTGAGGACAAAAGGGAACACATAAACTGCTGGTGGGAATGTAAATTAGTTCAACCACTGTGGAAAGCAGTTTGGTGTTTTCTCAAAGAATTTAAAACAGAACTACCATATGACCCAGAACTATCATTCCCACTATTGGGAATGACCCAGAACTACCATTCCCACTTAAAACAGAACTATCATTCACACTACCGAGTATACACCCAAAGGAATGTAAAATGTTCTACCATAAAGACAAATGCACACATATGTTAATCGCAGTACTATTCACAACAGCAAAGACATGGAATCAACCTAAATGCCTATCAATGGTAGACTGGATTTTTAAAATGTGATACATATAACACCATGGAATACTATCCAGCCATGAAAAAGAATGAGATTATGTCCTTTGCAGGAACATGTATGGAGCTGGAGGCCATTATCCTAAGCAAACTAACACAGGAACAAAAAAACAAATACCTCATGTTCTCATTTATAAGCAGGAGCTAAACATTCAGTACACATGCATACAAAGAAAACAACAAACACTGGGGCCTACTTAAGGCTGGAGGGTGGAAGGAGAGTGGGGACCAAAAAACTGCCTATCATATACTATGCTTATTACCTGGCTGATGAAATAATCTGTACACTAAACTCCTATGACACATAATTTACCTATATCACAAGCCTGTACATATATCTCTGAATCTACAATAAACATTCAACAAAAAAGAACTTGAAAATTAATTTAACAATTATTTTAATTCCTAATTTTGGCATTCGATCTTTCTAAGAAATTAGGGAAACACTGTGAAGTCTGGTATGAAGCCATTTGTATTCTAATCCAAGTTTTGTTCTTACAAACTTTGGAATCCTGAGCAAATCAACTAAGTTCTCTGAGCTTCCATTACCTCACCTGTAAAATAATGACATAGAGCAATGCTTCTCAAACTCTAATGTGCATATATGACTTATCAAGTGATGCCTAAAGTTTTAGCAGCCTCTGGGAGCTTATTTGAAATATAGAATTAGTTAATCGGAATCAGTTAATCGGAATATGAACTTTAACAAGCTCCTAGATGATACATCTGTCCAATTAAGTCTGAAAAGTACTGACTTTGAGGATAAATATTACCTACGATCTTGTTTCCAGCAGCTCCTCTAAGTAGCTGCGTTTTACTTTCAAGTATTTATAGCTGGCTGGTATCAGTTTACGGTATCCTCTCTCACTGCCCACAGCTTGTAGCCCCATCAACATAGTTTTCATTACAACCCCCCCAATTATAAACAACTCCTTTTTCTCACTACCGCCATATACCAGTGTTACTTTTTCATTCATATTTTCTGTCTCTAAGACTTTTTCCTAAATCATCCATATCTTTTTTAAAACCTTAATTTTCTTTAAAATTGCCCCTAAACACACATTAAACGTAAATCCTTTTGCTTTACAGAAAGACTGGTTATATCAGAAGCATGTGAACCAGAGCAACTCCATCTTGAATAAGGGCTGGGTAAAATGAGGCTGAAACCTACTGGGCTGCATTCCCAGATAGTCAGGCATTCTAAGTCACAGGATAAGATAGGAGGTTGATACAAGATACAGGCATAAAGACCTTGCTGATAAAACAGGCTGCAGTAAAGAAGGCGACCAAAATCAAGATGATGATGAAAGTGACCTCTGGTCATCCCTACTGCTACACCTCCACCAGCACCATGACAGTTTACAAATGCCATGGAAAGGTCAAGAAGTTACCTTATCTGGTCTAAAAGGAGGAGGCATGAATAATCCACCCCTTGTTTAGCTTATAATCAAGAAATAACCATAAAAATGAGCAAACAGCAGCCCTTGAGTATGCTCTTGTCTATGGAGCAGCCATTCTTTCATTCCTTTATTTTCTTTTATTTTTGTTTGTTTGGTTGGTTGGTTTTTGAGACGGATTTTCGCTCTTGTTGCCCATGCTGCAGTGCAGTGGTGCGATCTCGGTTCACTGCAACCTCTGCCCCCTGGGTTCAAGTGATTCTCCTGTCTCAACCTCCCAAGTAGCTGGGATTACAGGCATCCGCCACCACGCCCAGCTAATTTTTGTATTTCTAGTGGAGGCAGGGTTTCACCATGTTGGCCAGGCTGGTCTTGAACTCCTGACCTCAGGAGATCCACCCACCTCAGCCTCCCAAAGGGCTGGATTACAGGCGTGACATTCCTTTACTTTATTAATAAACTTGTTTTCACTTTACTCTGTGGACTCGCCTCACATTTTTTCTTGTGCAAGATCCAAGAACCCTCTCTTAAGGTCTGGATCAGGACCCCTTTCTGGTAATAGTTACAACATAACCTCTTCAGGCATCCTATATCCCAGTTACATTGTATTATTTCTTGTTCTTTATCGTATTAGAAATTAAAACATATGGCCAGGAGCGGTGGCTCACGCCTGTAATCCCAGCACTCTGAGAGGCCGAGGCGGGCAGATCATGAAGTCAGGAGGTCAAGACCACGGTGAAACCCCGTCTCTACTAAAAATACAAAAAAATTAGCCAGGTGCGGTCACAGGGGCCCATTAAGTCCCAGCTACTCCGGAGGCTGAGGCAGGAGAATGGCGTGAACCCAGGAGGCGGAGCTTACAGTGAGCCGAGATTACGCCACTGCACTCCAGCCTAGGTGACACCGAGACTCTGTCTTAAATAAAAAAAAAAAAAATTAAAACATACATTTAAAATATTTACCTATCAACTTAAATATAACAAAAATAAATCCATTACATGTTAACATAAATGAATCAATTTTACAAAAATAAGCACTCCCTCTACCTCCCTCCCAAATGGTGAGAAGAATGGCATTATTTTACATGTGTACAAATCTCTCTGGTGTCTGTCTGGGTTAATAGAAGCTGGATTCTCACATCTGCTTCAGCTAGCCTCTGGAAAACTCCACTTTCTACACATAAGAAAATGAGAGTGGCCGGGCGCAGTGGCTCACGCCTGTAATCCCAGCACTTTGGGAGGCCGAGGCGGGCGGATCACGAGGTCAGGAGATCGAGACCATCCTGGCTAACACAGTGAAACCCCGTCTCCACTAAAAACGCAAAAAAAAATTAGCCGGGCGAGGTGGCGGGCGCCTGTAGTCCCAGCTAGTTGGGAGGCTGAGGCAGGAGAATGGCGTGAACCCAGGAGGCCGAGCTTGCAGTGAGCCAAGATCGCGCCACTGCACTCCAGCCTGGGCGACTGAGCAAGACTCCGTCTCAAAAAAAAAGAAAAGAAAAGAAAATGAGAGTGAAAAGGGCAAATAAAGTCTCAGCATTATTATGTAAATAGTTTTCAGTCTCAGGGACCCCAAGAGGGTGAATGGATAACACTTTGATAACTGCTGGCTTATAAGAAACAGAACTGTGTCTGGAATTTCTGCAGCTGGTTCCTTCCAGTGGGTTCTTGCTCTTGCTGACTTCAAGAACCAAGCCGCGGACCTTCATGGTGAGTGTTACGGCTCTTAAACGTTGTACAGACCCAAAAAGTGAGCAGCAGCAAGATTTATTGTGAAGAGTGAAAGAAGAAAGCTTCCACAGCGTGGAAGGGGATCCCAGCAGCTTGCCTCTGCTGGCTGGGGGTGGCCAGCATTTACTCCCTTATTTGTCCCTGCCCACGTCATGCTGATTGGTCCATTTTACAAAGTGCTGATTGGTCCATTTTACAGAGTGCTGATTGGTCCATTTCCAAACCTTTAGCTAGACACAGAGCGCTGATTGGTGCGTTTTTACAGCGTGCTGATTGGTGCGTTTACAATCCTTTAGCTAGACACAGAGTGCTGATTGGTGTGTTTTCACAAAGGGCTAATTGGTGCATTTACAATCCTTTAGCTAGACACAGAGCGCCGATTGGTGCGTTTACAATCCTCTAGCTACACAGAAAAGTTCTCCAAGTCCCACTCAACCCAAGAAGTCCATCTGGCTTCACCTCTCAGAACCACTAACATTTATTGAGTACTTTATGCCAAGCATTATGCTAAATATTTAACATACATTATCTCATTTAATTTTCATAATAATAATTTGAAGTAGATACTATTAGGGCCATGTCATAGTCGAGGGCACTAAGGTTCAAAGAGTACAAAACTTGCCTAAGGGCACATAGCAATTAAGGAGTGGGGCCAGGATTTCAATCCAGGTTTTCTGACACTGAAGCCCACACTTGGAGCTACTTTGCAGTAACCCCTCTTAAAGCAAGAGATGCCAGGGGAAATTCAGATTTACTTACAACAAAAGTGTTAAAATGGGAGATACTATATATAGGTAAGTTCAATGAGACTTTGGTGAATTTGTTCTTATTCAGTAAAATCAGTTTAAGCAGTTACTATGTGCAGTCTTTTGCAAGAGTATGCAAAAATAGGTTTCTCCTTAATTAGCTTATAATTTGGCTGGGGGAATCAAAGCAAACAGTGAAGGATAAAAAATAAGTACAAAACAAGAAAGGTTTGGAAGTCATAAAAGATTAATGGATAGAGATGGGGCTTTTTTATTCATGTCAGGGTGACAGTGCAATAGTGGTCACCTACCACTAAATCACTCCACATCCTTTTTTCCCCACATTTCTACCCTTTACTCCTTATCCCTATTCTCTCTTAGTATCTTTCATCAGGAAGATTAGTCAGATCTTCAAAAAAAAATCCACACTATCTTACTGGTTCTCCAACTTTTGAGTCCTTAAAAATAACATTTAAAATGCACATT
Organism: Rhinopithecus bieti; assembly: GCF_001698545.2. Taxonomy (NCBI): domain Eukaryota; kingdom Metazoa; phylum Chordata; class Mammalia; order Primates; family Cercopithecidae; genus Rhinopithecus; species Rhinopithecus bieti. The sequence continues at coordinate 2,376,564 of NW_016809194.1, read as the reverse complement.
ATTCCAGGATGTATCCACTAAAATGATGCTACAATAAATCTTGGGTATGGTTAAGATTTTTAACCAGAATCTCCAGATGCCTCACAGATTACCCTTTGAGAAAGGGAAGCCCCAGTATTTCTAACTTATACCTAAATGTGTTCGATACCTTTAGGGATCCTTACTCAGTACCACCTATATATAGACTCTGTTACTGTTTATAAGCATGAATAAAGTCAAGGTCTGAAATGATCAATCCTTGTTTCACCATGGAGGTTCATTCTATGCTATGGTATGAGTTTTATGGCAATGGGTTTGTGGAAACAAAAAATTGCAGCACGTCTTAGAATCAAAAATGTATTCTCCATATCACCACATTTTAACTATGTTTCTGTTATCAATGATGTATATATATCTTAAATGTTTACAAACTAATATTAAATTGATAACTGAGGAAATATTGAAGCAGATATTGCCTCTCAATACAATGACTTTTACATTGACTAACTGAAGGCATCTTTCTTGTTCAGCATATCAGGTGGTGTTTATTAGTTCTAGCTAAATAATGTTTATCTGGTCATTGCTGTGCTTCAAAGAGTAGCAGCACATGGAAAAGAAATCATATATATTTAACTCCTTAAAATGAATTTATTGTTTAATTACCAGTTTCTTACTCAACATTTTGCCAACTTTAGCCACTTACACCCACAAACCCTTACTTAACTTTATAGGCAGTTTACATTATGACTTTTCCAAGTCCCAGGCACTTTCACCTCTGTAAGTCACTTCCTCCATTTAAAAATAGTGTATATTAAAAATTACATTTTATAACTTCATTAATATGAAGACAAATATAATTCAGGCTGGATTCATTATTCATCACTATTATACTCATTTTTTCTCCTGGAAAAAAGTAATTAAAATTAAAGTGAATTTTATGGGCTCCTATAAATAGCATGGGCCCAAGGCACTGTGCTTATTGTGCTTAATGGGTAAGTTGGCCCTGCTCCAAGGCCCTGCTCAAAGGTCACTTCCTCTAGATATTCTTTGATATCCTAAATTCACCTCAAGTCAGTACGTCACCTTTTTTTCTGACAGCACTTGATTCTCTTTTCTTTTAGAACATGTGTCTCACATTAGATAAGTATTCTAATCTATTCTCTCCCTTATAGGGCCATAGCTTACTCAGTTTTTTGACTACCGCCTCACCTCCAGAAATTGAGGTGTAATTCTGATTTTTTATTAAACTAAGTATTAACATATTCAAAAGAGTATTTAATTTTCTCTCCAACTTTGTTTGTAAAAGAAGGGTAAAATATGAACTGTAAGAACAGAAAAGACTGAAAAGCACTAATGGTCATATACAATATCCAAAAAGAAAGGTTTTCAACCATGTGACGCAAGATAATGAAATGGCCAAATATCTCAAGAGGCAAGCTAACTGCTTCTCCTGGTAAATGATGTATCTGGATGACCCTAGAATGAATTGTGAATTCAATATAATAAAAAAAAATTATGGAGAATTTTAAAATTAAGATGGCTCTGGATAACCAGGGCATAATAGATAAAGGACAGAGAGGAGGTTCCAGAAGAGTTGAAGACAGGTAAGGGAAGAGAAAAGGAAGAGACTATTTTACTATCAATATCTCTCTGAATGGGACTATATTATGTCATCTAGTCTCTAACCAGATGGAAAGTATTTTCTCAAGAGTCAGGTGCTCTCAAAAAGGAATAAAATGAAAGTAGTTCCTGCTACAGGGAAGAAAGCAGTTCTTTATGTAGAGTTTTACTAGAGAAAACTGCTACCATATATAGATTGACGGAAAGAATTTCATTTGATGCTATTTGATTTGGTACTTTTATGGCAAAAGTCCCTGGTATAATAATCGGAGTGTATAACTCTGACGTTACCTACATAATTAATATAACAATAGTTGTAAATCTCAAAAATATGTGCACATGCTAAATTTCAGAAGTATTTTAAGTTGTAAAGCTTTTGTTATGCAGTACTGCTAATGGTTGCTTTATAACTTTAATTTTTAAAATATAGAATGTAATATAAAAAGTTTCAGCAATGTATGAATGCTCCAGTTTTCTACAGGGTTTGACTCCCTAGAACACTTCTATCAAACAGAAAGCCGAAACGGTGAGGACAGAGAGATATTTTTACGTTGTATGCTCCGTAAGAAAATACAAAAACGGTCTTTAAAATTTTCAGTGATAAAGCTATGTGGTTTATCGGTAACCCCAAAACTCTGAAAAATTCCTGATATATAGTGGACACCTGTTGCATTAACATACAAAATTAAAGATGATGTTCTCTACTCACCCACATCATTATTTTGCTCTTTTAATTACAAAAAGTGATAAAATGAAATGCATTCATATTAAAGGTCTTAGGGTACAAATAATTCCACTGATCTGTGTAAATATACCACCTGTCCAAAACACACTAGTCTATAAATAATCATTGCTCTTCCCAGTCCCCAAAATGGAAACATCATTTCAGAAGGAAAGCAAAGCAAGAGAGACAACTGTGTCAAGCTAAAAAATAGTCTGAACTCTATTTTAAGACCAGTGTTTTGATGGTCAAACATTTAGTTTTCTTAGGCAAGATTTTTCAAAAGGACAGTCAAATCAAGGTTAATAACTATAAATTAACTTACCAGCTAAAAACAAAACTGATAAAATAACATTTGTATTCAACTAAGTTTCATTATACATCAGATCATTTTACACCATGGGCCAATATGAAATGCACAGTCTCATTTCTCAACTAATTTCTACAATTTCACTTAGTCTTGTCTTAAAATGAAAGTTCTAAATAAAATCAAAACATATAACTGAGTATGTATGTTAATTTAAAGTAACATTTTAAAGGTCGGGCATGGTGGCTCACGTCTGTAATCCCAGCACTTTGGGAGGCCGAGGCGGGTGGATCACTAGGTCTGGAGTTCAAGACCAGCCTGACCAAGATGGCAAAACCCTGTCTCTACCAAAAATACAAAAATTAGCCGGGTGTGGTGGTAGGCTCCCGTAATCCCAGCTACTTGGGAGGCTCACTGCAGCCTTGACCTCCCAGGCTCAAGCCATCCTCCCATCTCAGCCTCCGGAGTAACTGGGAATACAAGCATGCACCACCACACATGGCTAATTTTTGTTCTATTTTTTGTAGACACGAAGTTTCACCATCTTGCCCAGGATGGTTTCCAACTCCTGAGCTCAACCAATTCGCCAACCTCAGCCTCTCAAAGTGTTAGGATTACAGGCAGGAGCTACCAAGCCTGGCCTCACGTATATCTTTTGACTCCCCCAAAGTATAACTATTAATACCCTTCTGCTGACCAGAAGCCTTAGTGGTAACATAAAGAGTCAATTAACACATATTTTGTATGTTTTATGTATTATATACTGTATTCTTACAATAAACTAAGCTAGAGAAAAGAAAGTCATAAGAAAAATATATTTACTATTAATTAAGCAGAAGTGGTTACTATAAAAGTCTTTATCCTCAATGACTTCACATTGAATATGCTGAGGAAAAGGAGGAAGAGTGAAATGGGAGGTTGGTCTTGCCATCTCAGGGGTGGCAGAGGTGAAAGGAAATCCAATATAAGTAGACCTGCACAGATCAAATCTATGTTGTTCAATGGTCAAGTATATAACAAAATATAAATTTTAGTAAGACATGTTTTACATATAGTAGGACAATGACTTTCAAACAATGAACCACATAGCCAGGAGTAAAATGACGGTTTCAATCCCTGCTCAAATCCAAGATAGGCATAATTTCTTTCTTCCCTTTTCTCAAAACTTACTTTAATATTTTATGCCAACTGACATTCCAGACCAATTCAGAACAACCAGCTGAGTCAACCCACAGTCTGTCAAATCCAACACTCTCAGACTTGTTAGCTCAATGTCAACAAATGGCACCAAAAAGAAAAAATGATATGATAAATTTATTTAAAACACTAATATTGAAACTGGATTTCACCAATGTCAGTGCAAAATGGGAAAATTTCCTTCTAAATTTTTTTTTTCTTTTTGAGACAGAGTTTTGATCTTGTCACCCAGGCTAAAGTGCCATGGTGTAATCTCAATTCACTGCAATCTCCACCTCCTGGGTTCAAGCAATTCTCCTGCCTCAGCCTTCCAAGTAGTTGGAATTACAGGTGCACACCACCATGTCCCAGCTAATTTTTGTTTTTACTAGAGATGGGGTTTCACCCCGTTGGCCAGGCTGGTCTCGAACTCCAGACCTGAAGTGATCTGCTCACCTCAGCCTCCCAAAGTGCTGGGATTACAGGCATGAGCCACCACGCCTGGCCTCCTTCTAACTTTGAATGACGTTTAACCACAAAAGGCTCTCATTGTACCCTCTGATTCTTTTAAACATACTGATATGGATATATATATATATATAAAGGTATAAGGGCACATAACTCTTGAATAGAATAGCATATATAAAATTTAATTTATTGGCTGGTACAACAAAAGACAATAGTATTCTAAATCCATGGTTTTCAAACTTAAGCATGCATTCAAATCCCCTGAAGACCTTGTTAAAACACCAATAGCCAGGTCCCACCCCAAAAGTTTCTGATTTAGTAGGTCTGGGGTGAGGTCCAAGAATTAGCATTTATAACAAGTACCCAGGTGATGCTGTTGGTCTAAGAACCACACTTTGAAAATCACCACTCCAGTAATATATTAAATTATAATATTCATTTTTCATGTCATATAAAACCATACCTCAGATTACTCTAATTCATCAATTTATAAATGCTGCTTTATGCCAATGGTTTTCAAATTTCTTTTACTGGATGACAGATAATTACCATGACTTATGTCCTCAAGTCTTTTATGTTGTATCTCTACCAAAAAAGAAAAACTTCCAAAAAGGCTAAAGAACTGTCACATTACCAACTGTTTTAAGACAATGGAATTTGAAAGTCTAGAAATTCTACCCTATATCAATATATTATTACATTTGCCATCCCTCATCAATCAAGTTTATTCTCCAAGACACTCTGCCTTGGTTTAATTATTTTTTCTTTTTAATAATTATTGAAAGATAATCTAATGAACTTTATTACCATCTTCTTTTTTAAAAGGATCCCCTCTCCTATCTACTAACAACCCCCCAAGCCCTGCTCCCTGCTTTTCTTCTTTCTGTCAGAACTGCTTACCTTGTTATAAACCATTCTAAATATTTTGGCTCTACTAATCCCCAAGAAAAAAAAATTAGAAAGATGCTAAAACACATCAATATTTATTAAATATCAAATTCAAACATTTTGGTCTACTAAACAGAGCCCTAACATATCTGTTCAATCTTATCTTTCAGATATGTCTGAACCTTTTATAAGTCCAGTGTTTTATTTGCTCAAAAGAAAATACTTAAGAGCATCTAACTTAAAATGAGATGAAATGACTGAATAGTTTATGTAAGGCAGGATTATTATTTATCTAATCATTTTCTCTAAATTATAGCTAATTTAAATGGGTGATTTTTTAAGATGCTCTCAATATAAAGAAATGATAAAATGTTTAAAGTAAAAACCTAACTATCCTGATTTGATCATTACACATTGCATACATGTATCTAAATATCACTCTGTACCCCACAAATATGTACAATTATTAAGTGTCAACTAAAAATACAAGACGGCAGAAAAAGAAAATACCAAAGCCGGAAAGCAACAGAATAGCATCTTTAAATTGCTGAAAGAACAAAGGTCAACTTTGCATTATATTCCTCGTGAAAACATTCTTGAAAAGTAATGGTGATATAAAGTTTTTTTAATAAAGAAAACCTGGCAGAATTTGCTGCCAGCAGACCTGGCAGTTCTTTACAAAAAAAAAAGGAAAATGGGCTCAGATGGAAAAATGGAAATGGAGAGATAATCAATACCAACAAACGGAAAAATGAAATAAATGAATATTAACTGTAAAAAAACCCACAGTGTTTTGCAAAATTTAAAATATGTGTAGAATCAAAATATGTGAAAACAATATATAATAGTGAAGGATGACAGATGAAGTGTTAAAGGTTCTAAAGTTCTACTGGGGAAATGGTTAAAAAGTAATAATTTGTATCATATTTAATAATTCAAGAATGCATTCTGTAATCTCCAGTGTTAAAAAATGTAATTCTGTCAGCTTCTAGAAAAATGCAAATGCTAAAGATCTGTCATCATAAAGTCATGAACTATATAGCTGGTAAATAGTTCCGAGTTAATTATAATACATAAAACATAATCTCAAAGCCAAACAAATGACTGTTGATATAAATTTGCAAAAATTAATAAACTTGATAGGGTAAGATAAGTCCAGTAGAAACCTTTTATCCTGAGAGAAAGATTGCAGGTATAAAACTAAAGAAGCGGCTATAAATATAACACAGATATGTTTAGGGTGGCAGCCATAAAGGGAAAGAAGTTGGTAGAGTCACCTGAAGAAAGACAGTCTAGAGCAGAGCGCAGTGGCTCACACCTATAATCCCAGCACTTTGGGAGGCTGAGGCAGGTGGATCACCTGAGGTCGGGAGTTTAAGACCAGCCTGACCAACATGGAGAAACACTGTCTCTACTAAAAATACAAAATTAGCCGGGTGTGGTGGCACATGCCTGTAATCCCAGCTACTCGGGAGGCTGAGGCAGAAGAATCGCTTGAACCTGGGAAGCAGAGGTTGCGGTGAGCAGAGATCGTGCCATTGCACTCCAGCCTGGGCAACTAAGAGCTAAACTCCATTTCAAAAAGCAAACAAACAAAACAAAAACAAAAAACAAAAAAAGAAAGACAGTCTAATACTGTAATCAAGAGGAAAGGATGCTGGAGAGATATGCTTACTTCATACTCACACAGGCACTGGGCAATCCCTAAATTTTGGCCCTACTTAGAGATGACCCAAGAAGACCTATAGCTGATGTTTTCTATACAAGGACCTTTACTGGGGTAAAGTAGCTGCAAGTCTTTGGCCATAGAGGGTAGTAAATCACACACACATGCATAAAAAAGATGTAGTCTAAGAACTTGGAGTGATTCAAGTCATAAAATTACCGAAGTTCTCCTCCAAGTTGATAGGAAATATATATATGTAATATATATGTTTATATATTTATTTTATATTATATATTTAAATATTTAATAATTTGTATATTTATATATTTATATATTCATATATATTAATATATATATTTTTTGATACAGGGTCTTGCTCTGTCACCTAGGCTGAAGTGCAGTGATGCAAACACAGGTCACTGTAGTTGCGACCTCCTGGGCAAAAGCAATCCTCCCCGCTCAGCCTTCAGAGTAGCTGGGATCACTGCCACATATCACCATGCCTGGATAATTAAAAAAATTTTTTTTGTCTCACATATTGCCCAAGTTGGTCTCAAACTCCTGGGTTCAAGTGATCCTCCTGCCTTGGCCTCCCAAAGTGCTGAGATTACAGGCATACGCCACCACACCTGGCCAATAGGAAATTTTTAAGATGATACATTTAAGGAATTATATTCAGGAAGTATCTCATCTCTATCGGAAGTGTCCCTACACAAGAAATTTGTGCTTTTATCTGGTCCCTCATTGTAACCACGTGTCACATAATATACCTCAGTTTGTATTTGGAGACATAGCTTCAGAACCTATCTCAATCATACCACATTTTGTTCCCATAATATCTTCATGGTGATCCTAGGCCAAAAGAAATAACAAATATTTCTATTTATTAAGCAGTTAGGTCTAAGCAGCTTAATAAATATTTATGTACTGCTGGACACTATACAAATTCTCAAACTTTGAAATCACATTGGACACTACCACTCTCATTTCCTGATTTCACTGGTTTTCACACAGTACTCACGTTTTATCTCAGAAACCATTAAAAATCCATCTTCACAAATACATGACAACGTCAAAATAAATGCAGTGAGATCTAATGTCAAAACTGTTAATTACCTTGCACTAGTAGTTTTAGCAGTTCCCAACAGATGTCAAGTAATGCTGTACTTCCCTCAAAAATGTAAAATATCCCATTGGTACTCCTATGGCACCCCCAGGACATCTCTGCACAGTTTGGGCTCCTCAGGTATACAAGCTATCAGCGATGACTCTCTTCTGAGAAAGAACACGTGAAAAGCTAGTGACAGAAATTGAACAAGTAACAGATATGAGCAAAGGAGAAAAACAGAGTAAGGGACATACAGGGAGAGCAAAAGCAAAGACAAGACAAGAGGCATGGGGGAGCAAGAAAGGGTAGCAAAGATAGAACAGAACACAGAGAAAACAATAAAGCAAGACAAAGACAGAAAGAAAGAAACAGACAGATGGTCAGGAAGAGATAGATGCATAGAAAAAGATGAATAAGGAGAGACAAAATGATGAACAGGGAGACAAATGGATAGGGAGAGAAAAACAGACCAAAAGGCAGGGGCAGGGAGAAACGGACTAACAGTGAAGGAGGGGAGACAATGATTGGGTAGGGAGACTGAAACAGGGGGCAAACAGGGGACACACGGGAGAGAGAGGATCAGAAAAAAACTGAGACAGAATTAGGCAGACAGGAATGATAAAGAGGGAAGAGTGAGTCAGAGAGACAAGGCAACACTGTCAAGGAGGAAGACAGGCAAGGATAGATGCAGATATGAGGACAGAGAAGGAGTAGGCAAAAGGAAGAAACACTAAGAGTGAGACAGAGAGGCAGTGGGCACACATGAGAGAAGAAAGGAAAGGAGGCAGGAAGAAAAGGAACTCAAGAAAATCGGAAGAGGAAGGGGAAAGAGGCTCCCCCTCACGTCACCCCAACCTTGGGGAACAGGGATTGTACTCATAAATTCATTACTTAAAGGCATGACCCCTACAGTCTATTAGTATATGAAAAAGAAGTACAAATTATCACAATAATTATTAAAGACACTGAGTTCCATATACTTCAGGGTTTTCTGGTCAGAGAAGAGACTCTCTCTTTGCATATTATTAGCAAATATAATCTATATTCTCTTACTTTAGATATTAATATTCTCATAGAATTTCATGGAGCCTTGTGAGCTTCCACGAGTCTCTGCTCCAAGCATCCAATATAATATGCCAATAATTTGTTTTTTCCTAGAAAGATATAATCACATAAAATTACATAGGAACCAATTTTAAAAGAATATTAAATTTGAACGCATTCTGTTTTTAGGACATACCAGCTACACATTTCCTTTCAAAATGATATAAGACAAGCATTAACTTACTTTTGGGTTTTTTTTTTTTTTTAGCTGTTTATTGAAATTCCAAAACTAATAAAGGAAAAAGTACAGAGAATAATATTCTAAGCCCCAACATGTCCAATGCTGAGCTTCAACAATTATTAACATTTTGCCAATGTCATCAACTGATGCCAATGTCATCAGTCACATTTTAACCATAAGAAATAAAATTCTAAATACACTTCCAACTTTTTTCTTTATTAGTTTCATAAATTTTTAAAATGCATTTTTATTTAATCATATTGGACTTTAAATAAATTACTGATAATCATTATGAAATTATCAAACAAACATTTGACTAGTGTTTCCAGAATTAGAATCTCTGTTCTCAGATTCAATAAATCTATGTCTGTACATTTCCTTGGTATTTATATATCCCAGGTTTTCTATATGTTTTACAAATGAAGATCATTCAAAATCTGGTCCAGGAAAACAAAGTGTTACCACTGAATAGTCAGAATTATGTTGTAAAATTAAGTGGGAAAATACATTATAATCTAATTCAGCGATTCTCAAATGTTGCTGCACATTATCGTGACCTTGAAGAGCTTTAAAACACACAGATCCGGCTGGGCGCAGTGGTTCATGTCTGTAATCCCAGCACTTTGGGAGGCCGAGCCGGGCGGATCACGAGGTCAGGAGCAAGACGAGCCTGGCCAACATGGTGAAACCTCGCCTCTACTAAAAATACAAAAATTAGCCAGGTGTGGTGGTGGCACCTGTAATCCCAGCTACTTGGGAGGCTGAGGCAGAAGAATCACTTGAACCCGGGAGGTGGAGGTTGTGGTGAGCCAAGATTATGCCACTGTACTCCAGCCTGGGCGACAGAGTGAGACTCTGTCTGAAAAAAAAAAAAATAGAGATGGTCAAGTCCCAAGATTCTGATTTAGTCAGCTTAAGGTGCATGCAGTCAGTTCAAGATTTTTGTTTTTTAATGTTGACCAGGTGATTCTAATGTGCAACCACAGTTATGAATCACTGATCTAGTCCTCTTCCTGCCAAATACAAAAATTCTCCCCAATGTCCCTATGTGGTAGCTACATAACATTCAATTCCAAAACTTACAACATCTCCAACAATTTTATTTGGGGGCAAATTGAACTATGTGAAAGTTCTAACAAGCAAAATTTGCCACTCCATACCCACTGGTCCAAATTCTGTTTCATGTGGTCACATAAAATGACTCTAATTTGTGTTCATTATCAGAGTTATGAAGTATCCCCTAAGTACTCTATGTTAAACTTTTCTTCAACTATTATCTTTAAAACAATTTTCAAACCCATTCCCATGTGGTGATGGCTCATTTCTAGAAAAGTTCAGTGATCTTTTAAAAACACAGCACTTATAACCAATACCCAATACTCCAAAAAAGGACAGTCTGATTAATGCTCTGCACAGTAGTACTATCACCTTTTTGTTGTTGTTGTTGTATAAAACTTAATACATAGCATTAATGTTTTTTAAAGTTGTATCTTATTACTGGCTCATACCAAAGAAACAGCTAAACCCTTAGATTATATTAATTGTAATCATGCTACCAGTCTTCTATCCTACAGATTTTTTTAAACTTCATATCTATTCAATTCTATTAAATGTAACTATCGGGTTGGTGCAAAAGTAATTGCGGTTTTTGCAACAATGACAAAAAACACAATTACTTTTGTACCAATCTAATAGTAGTGCGCTACAAAATGTTTCCTGGGGTGTTTTTAGGCAGGTTTGCCAATTTCTATAGTGTAAATACTCTCATCGTGGCCAATTTCAAGCTACCAGCAGTGAACACACAGGGTTGAGAAGAGATAAAGACAATTATCATAATCTTGTGTGAGATAGTTCCAGCACACCACTAAATTTAATTCATCATTCTTAGCCAGAATTTTCCATCACAGACTCTAAAAACATATTTTGAAAATAATATTTCCCAATCCACACCTAAGATTCTATGTAGGAGATATAGAGTGGGATCTGGGTATCTGCATATTTTTAACAATCCCCAGGTAGTTCTGAGGCACATGCTCAGGAAAAAAACACTTTTGGCTGCCACTAATCTGTCAATACTCTTTGGTTATAAGTTGTTCAATCAACTCCAAATCCTCCTAACTATATTATCATTCATCTCGCATATTTTGATCCTCCAAAAGAACAGGTCTTAAAAAACAGTCTTGTTAAATTTTATGCCCATGACATTTTCCTATTCAATTAAGAGAACTAACTTCAAAAGAAAATTAGGGCTAGGCATGGTTGCTCATGCCTGTAATCCCAGCACTTCAGGAGGCCAAAGTGGGCGGATCACCTGAGGTCAGGAGTTCGAGACCAGCCTGACCAACATAGTGAAACCCCTTCTCTACTAAAAATACAGAAATTAGCTGGGTATGGTGGCAGGCACCTGTAATCCCAGCTTTACTTGGGAAGCTGAGGCAGGAGAATCGCTTGAACCCGGGAGGCAGAGGTTGCAGTGAGCCGAGATTGTGCCATTGCACTCCAGCCTGGGTAACAAGAGTGAAACTCCGTCTCCAAAAAAAGGAAAAAGAAAATTATATGTGTTTGGCATGGTTTGCTTTTGTAAGTCAATATGAGTTTCTAGAAGATGAGCAGATTACTGAATACTGAAAAATAATCCATTTAAGGAGGGTCCACTTCCAGGCAAGAAGGAGGACCTGAAGGCCAATTACCACCTATAAGTTAAACAAACAGAAAACTGAATAATATACCTAAGTCATTTGTTTCAAGGTAACAAATAGCTGCTGAGAGAGCAAAAACTAGAGGTAAAGGTCCTAATTCCAGAGAGGGAAGAATCTTAGAGAGGTGAACTTACCTTCTGAAGACACTTAGCCTAGAACATTTACCAATTTGACAATCAGGTGTGAAGCCTAGAACCTGAAATTTATACCTGCAGAGGGCTGATGCTAAGAGCCAAAAATAAAGCAACAGATTTCAGCAGAGACAAAAGCTTACACTTTTAAAAACTAGAAAAAGAAGGACAAATTAAACCCAAAGAGCACAGAGCAAGGAAATAATAGTGGAAATCAATAAAATACAAAATAGGTAAACAATAAAGAAAAGTGATGATACCAAAACAGGTTAGTTTGAAAAGATCACATAGGCTTGAAAATTAGACAACAAAAAAAAATCTAAGGCCATGCGGTGGCTCATGTCTGTAATCCTACCACTCTGCGAGGCTGAGGCAAGAGGATCACTTGAGGCCAGGAGTTCAAGACCAGTTTGGGCAAACACAGTGAGACCCATCACTACAAAAACAAATCAAAACAAAAAACTAGCCAGGCATGGTGGCACCCACTTGTATCACTTGTGCCCAGTAGTTTGAAGGTGCGCCACTGAACTCCAGCCTTGGCGACAGAGTGAGACCCTGGCTCCAACAAACAAATGAAAAAAAAACAAAACTCTATAGCTGATATAGCCCAAAGTTTATCTGATTTATCTATTATATGACATTCCACTCTAGAGATTGTCCACTCCCTTGATGGCTACCTCCAAGAATTGAGAACCACATACAGAGCTCAAGAAGCTTTCATTAAAACAACTTCTTGGCCGGGCATGGTGAATGCCCTCCAGAAATTGAAAATCCGATCTTCAACACTGTCACCAATTATTTGTGTAACACTGGGTAAACCAGCAGACAGCTCCCGGCTTTGGTTTCCTATGATGAAAAATAAGGCAATCTCTAAGATCCCCATCCATTCTAACATTCTGTGAGTCCAGGATTCGTTACGGCATGGTCTGCCCACTGACAAATTTGCCTACTCTGGCCAACAGAGTTCTAGTGTGTCTAAACCCAGCAGGGTGATGCTCATAAATACATACAAGATTCCTGAAGTAGTCTATTCAGTAAAGAAGTGTGAGATAATTACTTCCTTATTTCTGAACACTTTATTTACATTAATACTTTTATCAGATTAGATTATCTGGGGCTATATTATATTCAAACAACCATATACTTAGTAGTATCCAAAACAGGCACTTTGGATGCTACTGACTACAATTAACCAATACTGCCCTAAAAATCTTGTTCTCCCTTTTCCCTGATTTTCCTAAATGATTTTTTGGTATTAAGCAGAGAATTTGAGATTTTTCTTAATTAGCCCACATCTTAATATATTTAGGCTACCATCTTAGCTTCTTGGATTTTGACATTCCAGAATATCAGCTATTCTTTCCAGCTAATAAAGTAAATTGATTCTGAATCGCATACTACTGTATATCAGCATTCTCATCAAAAACACTGATTAAAATGCTCATTAAAACTGCCAAACAACAGGAAAGGGTTGCAACAGAAATACAGTTTCCAGTTAAAAAAAAAAAGAAACTTGAAAAAGAGGAAATTAAACTCAAAGAAAGAAGAAGGAAGAAAATAACAACAATCGAAGAGGAAATCAATTAAAAAGAAAACAGGGTCAGGTGTGGTGGCTCACACCTGTAATCTGAGCACTTTGGAAGGCCAAGGCAGGAGGATCCCTTGAGCCCAGGAGGTCAACACCAGGCTGGGCTAGTGAGACCCTGTCTCTACAAAAAATGGAAAACTTAGCTGGCCATGGTGGCATGAGTCTGTAGCCCCAATTAAATAGACAAATTCCTTGAAAGATACCAACTATCAAGAGTTCACTCAAGAAAAAACAGATAACCTAAACACTCCAATTAAAATCTTCCCACGAAGAAAGTTCCAGGCCCAGATGACTTTATTAGTGGATTCTACCAAACAGTTAAAAAGAATAACACCAGATATATATAAACTCTTATGCACTAATGAAAAGAATTCTTTCCACCTCCTTCTATGAGGTAAACATTACCCTGATACCAAAACAAGACAAAGACATTATAAGACTTCTAGAAAAAAATATCCCATAAAAATATAGATGTAAAAATTCTAATACAATTTTAGCAAATCTAAGTCAACAATATATAAAAAGGATATGTAATGACAAAGTGGGGCTTATCCTAAGAAGGCAGGGTCAATTTAACATGTGAAAATCAATTTAATTCACCATATTAACAAACTAAAAGAGAGAAGCTGTATGATCATCTCAATAAATATGAAAAAAGCACCTAACAAAGTACAGTGTCTACTTACTCCTAATAAAACTCATCAAAAGTGGGCAAAGGATATGAACAGACACTTCTCAAAAGAAGACATTCATACAGCCAACAGACACATGAAAAAATGCTCATCATCACTCGCCATCAGAGAAATGCAAATCAAAACCACAATGAGATACCATCTCACACCAGTTAGAATGGCAATCATTAA
>NW_016809194.1:2356417-2361400 GCF_001698545.2 Rhinopithecus bieti | reverse complement strand
GTTGTGCACATGTACCCTAGAACTTAAAGTATAATAAAAATAAAAACTCTCAGCAAACAAGGGATGCCCAATCACACCACTTCTATCCAACATTGTGTTAGAGATTCAGCCCAGTGTAACCAGGCAAGTAAAAGAAATAAAAAGGCACCCAGTTGGAAAGGTAGAAGTAAAACTGTCTTTATTGGCAGATGACACGTGGTCTATATAGAAAATCTGATCAATCTATTTTTAAAAAGCTACTGAAACTAATAAGTAAGTTTAGCAAACTTGCACAATACAAGATCAATATGTAAAAATCTTCATATATGTAGTACTTCTGCATACTAGCAATGAACAATTGGAAACTGAAACGGAAAGACAGTATCATTTGCAAGAGCATCAAAAAATACTGAATACTTAGAAATAAATATGATTAAAGATGTGGAAAACTCATATACTACAAAACACTGCTGAGAAAAATTAAAGAAGACCAAAGGGAAATATATACCTTACTCTCAGGTTGAAAGATTAAATATTAAGCTGTCAGTTTTCCCCAAATTTATCTAGAGATTCAATACAATCCCAATAAAAATCTTACCAGGCTTTTTTTTTTTAATAGAAACGGATAGAGTATTCCAAAATACATAAGAAAATGGAAAGGACCTAGAATAGACAAAACTACTTTGAAAAACAAAAAAAAAGAACAAAGCTAGAATAAGAACAATGTTAACTGATTTCAAGACTATTATTAAAGCTACAGTAATTAAGAAATAGACCTACACATACATGAACAACTGATTTATTTATTTTTTATTTTTATTTATTTATTTATTTATTTATTTATTTGAGACAGAGTTTCATTCTGTCGCCCAGGCTGGAGTGCAGTGGCACGATCTTGGCTCACTGCAACCTCCACCTCCCAGGTTCAAGCGATTCTCCTGTCTCAGTCTCCCGAGTAGCTGGCACTACAGACGCATGCCACTACACCAGCTGATTTTTGTATTTTTAGTAGAAATTGGGTTATACCATATTGATCAGCCTGGTCTCGAACTCCTCACCTCAGGTGATCCACTGCCTCAGCCTCCCAAAGTGCTGGGATTACAGGTGTGAGCCACCATGCCCAGCCTGATTTTTTGACAAATAAAATAGTCCCTTAAACCATGGTTTCACTTTCCACGGTTTCAGTTACCATTGTCAACAGCTGTCTGAAAATATTAAATAGAAAATTCCAGAAATAAACAATTCGTAAGTTTTAAACTGCATGTCATTCTGAATAGCACTATGAAATCTCACACCATCCTGCTCCATATCGCCTGGGATGAGTGAGAATCATCCCTTCGTCTAGGGAACAACACTACCACCCCTTAGTCACTTAGCCATCTCAGTTATCAGGCTATCATGGTACTTCAGTGCTTGTGTTCAAGTAACACTTATTTTACTTAATGGCCACAAAGGGCAAGAGTAATGATGCTGACATACTGTTATAATTGTTGTATTTTATTACTGTTAGTCTCTTATTGTGCCTAATTTATAAATTAAACTTTATCATATGTATGTATAAATGTATAGAAAAAATATTGTATATATAATTTGGTACTATCCACAGTTTTAGGCATCCACTGGGGGTCTTGAAATGTATCCCCGCAGATAAGGGGAACTACTGCATACAAAAGCAATACAGTGGAGACAGGATGGTCTTTTCAACAAATGGTGTTAGAACAACTGATGTGTATATAAAAAATGAACTTTGTTCCATGCCTCACACCACATACAAAAAATCAACTCAAAATGGACACAGACCTAAATGTAAAACCTAAAACTACAAAGCTTTTAGATGCAAACAGAGGAGAAAATCTTTGTGACCTTGAATTAGGCAAAGAATTATAAGATTTGACCAAAAGCATGATCCATAAAAGAACTGATAAATTGAACTACATCAAAATTCAAAAGTTCTACTTTTGAAAATCTTTGCAAAATCTACATCTGATAAAGGTATTGTATCTAAAATACAAAAGAACTCTCAAAACTCAAGAATAGGAGAAAACGACCCAATTTTTTAAATAGGCAAAAGATTTGAATATTTTCCTAAAGATATACCAATGGCAAATAAACAATAGGAAAAGTCTCAATATCACTAGTCATTTGGAAAATGTAAATTAAAAGCCTAATGAGATAACACTACATTCCTATTCTAATGACTAAAATTAAATAGACTGACAATACCAAGTATTGGTGAAGACAGAAAAAAATGGAACATTCACACATTCCAAGTGAACGTAAAATTGTACTGCTACTTTGGAATCTCAAAATAATTAAGTTGACTGAAAGAAGCCAGACAAACGAGAGTACATACTGTATAAATATACATAAAACTTTGGAAAACGTAAACTGATAAACAATGAAAGAAAGTCAATCAGTGTTTGACTGAGAAGGGACAGAATGAGATGGGGATGGGAAGGAGAGATTACAAAAAGGCATGATGAAACTCTTGGGGATGATGGATATGTTCACTATCTTGAGTGTGGTTATGGTTTCGCCAGTGTATACAAATGTCATAACTTACCAAATTGCACACTTTAAATATATACAGTTTATTAAATGTTAATTATACTTCAAAAAAGCGGTTTAAAAAACTCACTAACCAGGAGAGATAAAAGCTGTTTTTCTTTAAAACTTGACATGCTTATGGCCAGGCACAGTGGCTCATGCCTGTAATCCCAGCACTTTGGGAGGCCGAAGAAGGTACATCACCTGAGGTCAGGAGTTTGAGACCAGCCTGGCCAACATGGTGAAACCCCGTCTCTAGTAAAACTACAAAAATCAGCCAGGTGTGGTGGTGAGTGCCTGTAAAACGAGCTACTCAGGAGACTGAGCCAGGGGAATTGCTTGACCCTGGGAGATGGAGGTTGCAGTGAGCCGAGATCATGCCACTGCACTCCAGCCTAGGAGACAGAGCGAGACTTGTCTCTGGAAAAAACAAAAACAAAAACAAAAAAACTTTACATGTTTATAAGACTACAACTATCTGAAGATAAAGATTTAAAATTACCTTTTAAAATGCAAATTAGACATTTCATTTTGGGGACAATTTTGTTAAAAAACAATATTTAATTTTACAACATATAAAATTAAACATTACCTTTAGGAAAGAGTTTGTAATTTTAGTTGCATATTTCAAATAAAACATCCATAAAAATATTTAAGGAAAGTCATAGGCAGAGTCACATTTTCCTGTTCTTTTGAATATTTAGGGCTAAAAATAGAAGTCAGTTATGCCAGGAATATAGGTTAAAAAAAAAAATCACCTTGCAGTAAAATCTCCACTAAAAAATTTCAGAACTAAATCTTCCAGAAATGTAAATTTACTGATAAAATTTTTCCTGCCTTTTATTTATTGTGGTAAAATATATATAACATTAATTCTACCATTTTAACCAATATTAAGAGTACAATTCAATGGCATTAAGTACATTCATAATGTTGTGCAACCATCACCATTATTATCTCCAAAATTTTCATCACCTCAAACACACATAGTAAGGAATTACAAAGTGTTTATTAGACAAAACAAAAACAGGAAATTGAATATACTTCTTTAGATGCATTCTTGTAAATCACAGATGATATGAGAGTCAGATGCTACCATCCACAAAACAATAGGCAAAACCACTGGCTATTGATTACATCCACCTGAAAATTCTGAAAACTCCTATTTGTAATAGATGTTCAATTAAACTTCCTTTTACTTATTAATCTAAAAACAGTATCACGCAGCTAATTGAAAATCATATATCTATTTTTTCCAATTTTTTTATATTGGCCGAATATTGTGCCTAAATAGTCCATTCAGCTTTTCTAAATTCATTTGACCTAACTGTTTTATTTATATTTCTCACTAGGCGTTCTAAAAGACCTCAATAAGAAATGCTAATTAGAAATACTACTGCCATCATCCTCACATCACTACTTCAGCACCAATACCACTACCTCCAAAAGACAAAAGAAACCATGAGAAAATTACCAATGGATATTAAAGATCTCCACAACCATAATCAAGACCCTGAAAGGTCTCTTACTAAGAAATAAAAGTTAAAATATTTATAACATATTTTGCACAAAAGATTAGGATTTATGTTTACAACAAACAACACTTTTCTTCTACCAAGGTGTTTCCAATAAACATTCTGTAGGTTTTCTGGAGAGCTGCAGTAAAAACAAGAAAAAGAAAACTAAAATCAGGAAGCACAATCATTCTAGGTTCACAACACACAACCTATAAACAGGAACAGGGGAGAATTAAGTCTGCCTATATTCCACAGCCCTATTCAGATAGTGTTACGTAGGTACTTTAAAAAGGTAGAATCTCTCAAGTCCAAAGGACACCAGGGACAGGTCTAACTTGAAAAACAATTCCACTATTAAAATTAAACTACTGCACATCATTATATTCATGTTCTCACTTATAAGTGGGAGCTAAATGATGAAAACACATGGATACATAGAGGGGAACAACACACACTGGGGCCTATCAGAGGATGGAGGGTAGGCAGAGGGAGAGGATCAGGAAAAATAACTAATGGGTACTAGGCTCGGTACCTGGTTGATGAAATAAATAATCTATACAACAAATCCCCGTGATGTAAACTTACCTATGTGACAAACCTGCACATGTAAGTTTGATTTAAATATCTATCCTGGCTTTCTCACCGTGTAACTATTCTTCCAACTACTATCAAGACAAAAATTCTATTCTGACAGTTATTTTTGTTGATTCTCCAAAATTAGAAATCTTAACTCTTAATACGAATAAGGATTTCTTTTTTAAAACACATATTTCTATAACTGATATTGACTTAAAATTAGCTAGAAAACATATGCCAAAAGTCACTTTATAGGAAATACTGTTTTCAGCTTAAATACATTCCATTTAAGAATGCTTCTGTGGGCCGGGTGCGGTGGCTCAAGCCTGTAATCCCAGCACTTTGGGAGGCCGAGACGGGCGGA
>NW_016809194.1:2343796-2356172 GCF_001698545.2 Rhinopithecus bieti | reverse complement strand
AAAAAAAAAAAAAAAAGAATGCTTCTGTGGGGCCGGGCATGGTGGCTCACGCCTGTAATCCCAACACTTTGGGATGCCGAGGCGGGCAGATCACGAGGTCAGGAGTTCGAGACCAGCCTGGCCAACATGGTAAAACCCTGTCTCTACTAAAAATAAAAAACATAAAAAATAGCCAGGCATGGTGGCTCATGCCTGTAATCCCAGCTACTCAGGAGGCTGAGGCAGGAGAATTGCTTGAACCCAGAAGGCAGAGGTTGCAGTAAGCTGAGATCATGCCACTGCACTCCAGCCTGGGTGACAGAGTGAGACTCTGTCTTGGGGGGGAAAAAAAAAGGCTTCTGTGCCCTAATAGATGTAGGTATTGTAAAACAGTGAATGTACTAAAAGCAATTAAAATGGTTAATTTTGTGTTATCTCATGTGAAAAAGATAATATTTCTATGCATATTCTGGGTCATACAGCTAATTAAAAATCATGCATCTATTTTTTCCAATATTCCTGAAGAAGGGAGCATATGGCTCTAATTGTTGCTGGCAGATACCTGGAAAACTCCAACATGAATAATGACACAGCCATGAGAATCATTTTAAAAAGTAGAGCTGGAAACTCAATGGTACCATACCTGAAGCCTGCATTCCTTAGACTTAATCAGTTCAAGACAGCACAAAGCCTATATTTTTATGGATACTTCTGAACCAGAACAAGGAATCCATGAAGGTCTCTAAATCCAGTCTGCATTAAACTAGTAACTCCAAATGTCAGAATACACTAGTCTACCAAATAAAGTCCAACTTTTTAAATTATTTAAGCCCTTTGGGAAGCTGGCTTTATCCATACAGCTAACTCTTCTCCAGTAATAACCCTCCATGCTTCATTTCAAGTGTTATACTAAATATTCCCTGAATGTCTTATAAATGTCCACTCTTCTGGTTTTGTCTTATGGCTTCTCTGTGCTTAGAAGGCCCTCTTCTAAGGCTATCTAAATGTTAACCGTGCTTCAAGATCCAGTTCAATTCCCTTTTTCTCCATTAGTCATTCTCTTACTACTACTTTTAGGAGGATTCTTTCATGGCCATTGTGAATAAGCTGCTTCTGAGGATATCTACATAATATATTGTGTTATTTTTGTATTGTTAAAAATTCTTCTTTGCTGTAAATTTATTAACCTAATTTTTTTTACCATGTCAAGAGTGAACCATATCATATTTTTCCTTAAGTGGAAATTATAGTCTTATAGAAAAATGACATATTGTTTGACTAACATACTAGAGGATCCCACATAGAAAAAATAGGAACGTGAAAATAATAAATCTTACAATGTAAGTTATCTTATTTTGATGTATCCTTTAAAATTAACTATCTCATTTTCTTGTTGTAATGGCCAAAAGATTCCTTTGTGAGGAACCTAATAAGAACATATTTTGGAACTGCACAGCAATTGTGGAACAAGAGGAAATTTTAAATATATTTCATCACACTACATTTCCAATACCTTGTTTCAGAGTATGTATAGACATCTCAACCTCACATAAAATTCATGTGCATTAGGGTATTTGCAAAATTAACTGCATGTGATAATATACCAATATAAATTCAATTTCCTTTTCCAATTTCACTGATTGTACCTCTTCTAGTAAACACATAGCTGGTCAATTTCTTATCAGGAAACACGAATTGGCACTCTGTTTCCAAGGTGATAAACAATCTTTCACCTTTCAACCTTCAACAAGAAAATGAAATTTTAATCAACACCGGTAGATCCCCCACCCCAACACCCTAATCCCAAAAAGTTATGCCTGTGGTTGCCAGGCCTAAGAGTATTACTCAAAGATTAAAATCATCACAGCTACATCATCATCTTTTCAGCTACAGTAGACACATTTTGTCAAATCCAAAGTGTACTTACTAAGAATTTAAGCTTTAAAGAATAAAGAATTGTATCCTTAAATATATATATACATTTATATTTATAAGTGTGTACATGCATGCATTTCTATTCCATGAAACAGAAAGCCTGAAACAGTGAATAACCCAGTAGCAATGATACTTCCAAAGCAGTGTCCAGTATGTGGCTTCTAAAAGGAAGTAAGATTCCATGATTATGACTGGGGGGAAAAAAAAAAACCCAACAGTCCCTGGAAAAATGGCTGATTGGAGGTCCCAGGCTGGAAATACATATGACAAGTCTGGAAAATTTTGTCATATCAAATAGAAAAGAAGTTATAATAGGATACTAGGATTCTATCAAAAGGAATGAGAAAACAAACTGAATAGGCTCCCATTGGCCAAAGATGGGAATTTAATCATTAATAGGGATAAAACTGCATTGTACCAAATATATTGAAATATACAAATTGAATAAGACACTTAAAACATTCCACTGGTCATCTTCGGAAAACGTTAGAAAATCAACATTATTTTGAAAAAGATAAACAAAGAGAAATAATTAAGCATTTATGTTCTCTTTCCTATACAATCTGTATGTAAGAATAACCAAATAATTGACAAAGGGAAGTTTCCCTTTATAGAAGAATTCTGGCTAATAAACACAGAAGCGTTAGGATATCACCATTTTGTAAACCTTAATGAATTAAAAGATCTAGGGTTAGGCAATGATCATCAGTAGTAACAAAACAGATAGTCTGATTATATATATATATATATCCCTCCTGATAGAAATACACTCCAGCACCTATAAAGTGTTCTTGAGAAAAATACATATACACATTATATATAGTCAGAATGGAAACAAGCCTCTAGATTTAACTACAAATTTACAGTAAATAAAGAGAACAGAAACTATGCTAAGATGTACCACAGGAGTACAATCAGCAAAATCCAGACTCTAGGAGACAAAAACAAAAAAACCTGAATAAGCCAGTTTCTTCCATCAAAAAATAACAATAATAATAGCAAAACTGTAAAAAGACAAACAAAAAATTCAAGAAAAAAAAGAGATGGAGCAGAAACCTATAAATTAGCTCTAACAAACAGAATTTTCTGTAATAACAGAAATAATCTGTACTGTCCAGTATGGTAGCCCCTAACCTCACATTGCTACTGAGTACTCGATATATGGGTAGGGCAACTAATGACCAGATGATTTCATTTCAGTTTTCATCAATGTAAATAACTACATATGGCTAGTGCCTTCTGTACTGAATGGTGACATTATAGACCAATGAAAAATTAAGAGACCTACTAATCAATCACAATATATTGTATGATGAATCTTATTTGGGTCCCTATTCAAGCTAATAAATCTCAAAATACACATAAAACAATTAGGGGCCATGTAAAAAATCTGGGGGCATGGGGGGAGTCCTGCCCTTGTCCACCACTGCTGCCAGTAGCTGCGCCTGTCATCAGCATGACTGAGGATTGATCTGCCCTGCCTTCCATTGGTGCATTATGTGCATAATCAGGGGCCTGAGAAGAGGTCTGCCCTGCTTACCATGGCCAGCACCTGCACACATCATTCGGGCGCCTAAGAATTGGGAATGATCCACCCCAACTGATGATGGCACCCACATGCATTATCCAGAGGCCTGCAGATAGGTCTGCTCTGCCCACTGCTGACATACATATATGATGTCCAGGAACTGAAGACAAGCCAACTCCACCCACCACCACCACTGCTTTAGTCTGAGTGTGCCAACTACTGACCTGGGAATCAATCCACCCTGATCACTACTGCTGGCATCCATATATGCCATCCAGTGGCTTGGGAACTTGTCCACCTTGCCCAGTGCCACCACCACTGGTGCCCAAGGACTAGCTGGTCTAGTGTTTTCATCCCTAGCAGAGCCTCAAAACAGCCTTCACTAAAAAGCACAGTCTAAGCCAATGAGAAACTCATAGATACCACTGACACTGATTAAAGCTACATAAATAATTCAGAAACTACACTACTGCCCTACCCATAATCAAAACCAAAGCAACCTACCCAACCAACACTATAGTTACGCCTATAGGAAAAAGTCTTTCTCCAGGAAAGTCAATACATAAAATTGGAAGAAGTGACTGTTACATCAGAGGTGCAGACATCAGCATAAGGATGCAAGAAACATGAAAAAGCAAGAAAATATGAAAGAAACACAAGTTCTCCAGTAAAAAAAAATAAAAAAATAAAAAATCCCAAAAAAGAGAAATTTATTAAATGCCTGAAAAATAATTCAAAATAATATTAAAGAAACTCAACGAGACACAAGAGAACATAGATAAACAATATAAAGAAATCAGGAAAATAATTCATGATCAGAATGAGAAAGTAACAAAAAGATACCATTTTAAAAAATCAAACAAATCCTAGAACTGAAGAAGTCAATGAATGAAATGAAAGATACAATCGAGAGCTTCAACAATAGACTAGATCAAGCAGAAGAAAGGATTTCTGAACTTGAAGACAAATACTTTTCAATAACCCAGTCAGTCCAAAAAAGAAAGAAAGAATAAAAGAAACTAAAGAAAGCCTATGTGACATATGGGACACCATAAAGCAGACAAATATTCTAATTCTAGGAATCCCAGAAGGTGAAATGATGGATAAAGATATAAAAAGCCTATTTAACAAAATAACTGAAAACTCTCCAAGTCTTGCAAGAGATTTGGTTATCCAGATCCAGAATCTCAAGAATTTCCAAACAGATTCAACCCACAAAGGTCCTCCCCAAAGCATATTATAGTCAAACTATCAAAAGTCAAAGAGAGAATTCAAAAAACATAAAGAGAAAATTGTCAAGTCACATATACAGTAATTAACAGCAGACTAACAGTAGATTTCTCACTACAAACCTTACAGGTCAGAAGACAATGAGATGATATATTCAAAGTGCTGGAAGGAAAAAAAAATCCACCAGCCAAGAATACTATGCCCAACAAAGCTATCCTTAAAAAATGAAGGAGAATTTTTTTTTCCAAATGTGCAAAAACTGAGGGCATTCATTCATCACACCACTAAACCAGCCCTAAAAGAAATACTTAAGGGAATTCTACATCTGAAAGCTAAAAAATAATATCTACCATCATGAAAACACACTGAAGCATAAAATTCACTGGTACAGCAGATACACAAAAATGAGAAAGAAAATGGACACAAATGTTGTCATTACAGGAAACCACCAAACCACATGATAAACAAGAACAGAATAAAAAAGCAAAGGATGTATAAAATTAACAGAAAACAATGAACAAAATTACAGGAATAAGTCCTCAACTATCAATAATAACCTTGAATGTAAATGGATTAAATTCCCCACTTAAAAGATATATACTAGCTGAATAGATTTTGTAAACATGATTCACCTATATGCTGTCTACTAGAAACCCATTTCACCTGTAAAGACACATATAGACTCAAAGGGAAGGAAAAAGATATCTCATGCAAATGGAAACCAAAAGTGAGCAAGTCAGTATCAGATAAAACAAACTTTAAGTCAAAAACTGTAAAATGAGACAAAGGTCATTAAATAATGATTAAAAAAAAATTCAGCAAGAAGATACAACAATTCTAAATATATATGTACCAACACCAGAGCACCCAGATACTTAAGGGAAATGCTAGATCTAAAGAAAGAGATTCCAATACACTAATAGTTGGGAACTTCAACATACCACTCTCACCATTGGACCAATCATCTCAACAGAAAATAAACAAATAAACATCTTAACTGCACTTAAACTAGATAGACCCAACAGATACTTATAGAACATTTCACCCAACAGGTGCAGAATAAACATTCTTCTCATCAGCACATGGAACATTCGCTAAGACAGACTATATGTCAGGCCACAAAACAAATCTCAAAAATTTTTTAAAAGTCAAAATCATGTCAAGTAACTTCTCAGACCACAATGGAATAAAACTATAAATTAATAACAAGAAGAACTTTGGAATCTATGCAAATACATTAAAATTAGCAACATGCTACTCAATGACCAATGGGTCAATACAGAAATTAAAAAGAAAAATTTTAAATGTCTTAAAACAAATGAAAATAGAACCACAACATACCCAAACCTACAGGACACTGTTAAAACAGTGCTAAAAGGAAAGTTTATAGCAATAAACACCTACATCAAACAAGTAGGGGGATTTCAAATTATTTAATGATACACCTCAATGAACTAGAAAAACAAGAACAAGTCAAACCCAAATCAGTAGAAGAAAAGCAATAATAGGCCAGGTGCAGTGGCTCACGCCTGTAATTCCAGCGCTTTGGGAGGCTGAGGTGGGCAGATCACAAGGTCATGAAATCAAGACCATCCTGGTTAATACAGTGAAACCCCATTTCTACTAAAAACATAAAAAATTAAAACCCCGTCTCTACTAAAAATACAAAAAATTAGCCGGGCGTTGTGGCTGGCACCTGTAGTCCCAGCTACTCAGGAGGCTGAGGCAGGAGAATGGCGTGAACCCAGGAGGCGGAGGTTGCAATGAGCCGAGACCGCACCACTGCACTCCTGCCAGGGTGACAGAGCGAGACTCTGTCTCAAAAAAAAAAAAAAAAAAAAAAACAATAATAAAGATCAGAGCAGAAATAAACAAAAAATAGAGACTAAAAAAATATACAAAGGATCAGCAAAATAAGTTTTTGAAAAAGTAAAATGGATAAACCACTAATAAGACTAACCAATAAAAAAAGAATACCCATATAAAATTAGAAAGAAAAAAGGAGACATTACAACTGATCCCACAGAAATACAAACTTATTAGAGACTATTATGAACAAATTAATGCTAATATTATAAACAAATTAATGCTAACAAATTTTAAAACCTGGAGAAAATGAATAAGTTCCTGAACAACCTACCAAGATTGAATCAGGAAGAAACAGAAAACCTGAACAGACCAATAACGAGTAGTAAGACTGAATCAGTAATAAAAAAAAGTCTCCCAACCAAGAAAATTCCAGGATCAGATGGCTTTACTGCTGAATCCTACCAAACTTGTAAAGAACTAACAACAGTTCTCCTCAAGCTATTCCAAAAAACTGGAGAGGAGAAAACTCTTCTTAACTCATTCTACAAGGCCAGCATTACTCCAGTAACAAAATCAGCCAGACACAACAAAAAAACTATAGGCCAATATCTCTGACAAACAAACACAGAAGCAAAAATCCTCAACAAAATATTAACAAACAAAATCCATCAATACATCAAAAAGATAATACACCATGATCAAGTGGGATTTATCCCAGGGATGCAAGGATGGCTCAACATACACAAATCAATAAATATGAAATATCACATCAACAGAAAACAAAAACCATATGCTCATCTCAACAGACACACAAAAAAAGCATCTGATAAAATTCAATCTCCTCTCATGATAAAAACTCTCAATAAACTAGGCATAGAAAGAGCATATCTCAACATAAGAAAGGCCATATATCAGGAGGGATTGCATTGGGAGTTATACCTGATATAAATGACGAATTGATGGGTGCTGACAAGTGGATGGGTGCAGCACACCAACATGGCACAAGTATACATATGTAACAAACCTGCACGTTATGCACATGTACCCTAGAACTTAAAGTATAATAAAAAAAAAATTTAAAAAAATCCCTAAGATTTGTTTTTAAATATAAAGAAAACCGTTAAATAATTATTTCCTAGTATTCTGTGCTGTCCCATAGAGGACCTGATTAGAAGGTTTCAGAGAGAAACAGTATAGTAAAATTAAGAATGAAGGTAGATTTTACTTAATAAGCTAATTTCTTGTAGTCTGTATTACTGCAACAATAAAATATATATAAAGTTAAAAAAAAAAAAGAAAGGCCATCTATGACAAAGCCACAGCTAACATCATACTGAAGGTGGAAAGGTGAAAGCCTTTCTTATAAGAACTGCCCACTTTCATCATTCTTATTCAACATAGTACTGAAATTCCTAGCCAGAGCAATCAGGCAAGAGAAAGAAATAAAAAGGAATCCAAATTGGAAAAGAGAAAGTCAAGGTGTCCTGCTTTATAGATGACATGATCTTAGATATAGAAAAACCTGAAGATTTCACCAAAAAAACCTCTTAGAACCGATAAATTCTGTAAAGCTGTAGGATACAAAATTAGCATATGAAAAATCAGTAGCATTTCTATATACCAATAATGAACTGAAAAGAAAGCAATCTCATTTACAATAGCTACATATATATACATATACATACATACGTATATATATATACACACACACACACACCCAGGAATAAATTTAACCAAGGAGGCAAAAGGCCTCTACAATAAGAACTAAACAACACCAATGAAAGAAAGTGAAGACAACACAAACAGAAAGATATCCCATGCTCATGGGTCAGAAGAATTAATAGCATTAAAATGACCATACTACCCAAAGCAATCTACAGATTCAATACAATCCCTATCAAAATGCAATGATATTCTTCACATAAATAGAAAAAAAAATCCCAAAATTTGCATGGAATCACAAAAGACTCCGAATAACCAAAGCAATCCCAAGCAAAAAGAACAAAGCTGAAGGCATCACACTACCTGACTTCAAAGTATACTACAAAGCTATAGTAACCAAAATAGCAAGATATTGGACTAAACACATATACATAGGCCAGTGGAACAGAATAAAGAATCCAAAAATAAACCCACATATTTACAGAAAACTGACTTTCAACAAAGGCTCCAGAACATACACTGGAGAAAGAACAACCTCTTCAAAAAACAGTGCTGGGAAAACTGGATATCCACATGCAGAAGAATGAAACTAGATCCTCCTCTCTTACCACATACAAAAATCAACTCAAAATGGATAGAAGACTTAAATGTAAGACCTGAAACTATAAAACTACCAGAAGAAAACAAAGGGATATGCTTCAGAACATTGGTCTGAGAAAACATTTCACGGGTAAGACTTCAAAAGTGCAGGCAACAAAAGTAAAACACACACACACACACATACACACACACAAATGGGACTATATTAAACTACAAGCCTTCTGCACAGCGAAGGAAACAATCAACAGAGTGAAGAGAGCACCTGCAGAGTGGGAGAAAATATCTGCTAACTATTCATCTGAAAAGCAACTAGTATCCAGAATACACAAGGAACTCAAACAACTCAATGATGAAAAAACAAATAATCCCATTAAAAAGTGGGCAAAGGATTTGAATGGACAGTTCTCAAAAGATGACATACAAATGGCCAACAGGTATATGAAAAAAGTACTCAATATCACTAATCATCAGGGATATGCAAATCAAAACCACAATGAGATATCAACTTACCCCAGTTAGAATAACTATTATCAAAAAGATAAAAAATAACAAATACTGCTGAAGATGCAGAGAAAAGGGGACTCTTATTCACTCTTCGTGGGAATGTAAATTACTACAGCCACTGTGAACGACAGATTGGAGGTTTCTTAAAAAAACTAAAAATAGAATGACCACTTAATCCACCAATCCAAAGAAAATAAAATTAGTATATCAAAGGGATATCAGCACCAACATGCATATTGCAGCACTATTCACAATAGCCAAGATATGGAATCAACAGATGAATGGATAAAGAAAACATGGTGTGTGTGTGTGTGTGTGTGTGTGTGTGTGTGTGCGCGCGCGCGCGCGCACACACACAATCAAGAGTGGGGTGAAACACAATTAGCCCTTTCACTGATAATGGTTAAAGTTCAATTATTGAAAAGTGGGGTTGTTTATACACCCTCACTACTTGTGCATGTCTTTAAAAGTTCCACAATCAAAAAAAATTGGGATGGGGGAGGGGAAAATACATTGCTCCTGTGTACTAAAACAGATCTGTGGTCCTTGTTTCCCCAGGAAGAATATTGGAAATAAAGATAAATTTGAGATATAACTTGGGATATTTTGCATGTAACTATCACTAGAGGCAGATAAATGGTCCTTTACTATATTTTATACACTCAAGTCTGACTAATATCTATTGGCCAGTTTTTCACTTTCTGGAATTATACCTGAATTTTTCTTTGATACCATTTGACTGCTCCTTTCAAAATACAGCAGGTAGAAACACTTGAAGCAAATGCCTCATTTGGACTTCAAGCTCTAGTTCACAATTTGAAGAACATTAAAATGTATTTTTTAAATGTAAATGCATGAATATAGTAGGCTGAGAATGGCAGCTCATGCCTATAATCCCAGCATTTTGGGAGGCCAAGGCGAGAGGATCACTTGAGCCCAGGAGTTCAAGATCAGTCTGGGCAACATAGCAATACCATGTCTCTACAAAAAAATTTCTTAAATTATCCAGGCACAGTGGCGTGTGCCTGTAGTCCTAGCTATTTGGGAGACTGAGGTGGGACAGTCTCCTGAGCTCAGGAGTTTGAGGCTGCAGTGGGCTATGAGTGTGCCACTGCACTACAGCCTGGATGACAGAGTAAGATCCTGTCTCTAAAACAACAACTAAAAAAAAATTTTTTAAGAATATGGTAGGCACAAAAGTGTCCCTTCCCCTCCACCAAAAAAAGATATCTATATCAAATCCCTAGAATCTGTGATGTGATCTTATTGGGAAAAAGAGTCTTTGTAATGTAATTATAGATCTTGAGATGACATCATCCTGGATTGTTCAGGCAGACCTTAAATCCAATGACAAATGTCCTCAGATACCCAGAGGACAGACAAAGGATAAGGTAAAGAGGCATGAATTGGAGTGGCCACAAGCCAAGAAAGCCAGCAATAACCAGAAGCTGGAAGAGGCAAAAAACGGATTCTCCCCCAGAATTCCAGAAGGAAGGTAGCCCTGCAGACACCTTGATTTCAGACTTCTGGCCTCCAAAACTGTGAGAGAATAAATGTCTGTCATTTTAAGCCACCAAGTTTGTGGTTATTACAGCAACTGAAGGAAACTAATACAAGAGATTATCTACTTTTCCAATTATTGACTTCCTCTTTTTTCTTCATACTGCCTCAGATAACCGAAGTTGATGCTACTCTAAATGATTTTTAGAGCATCTCTTCCATTTCAATGGCAGGAATTTTTCTTTTATTCAATGATACCTAGTACTGGAAAACCACTACTCTCTGATCACAACTTCATATGCTTCTTTCTAGTTTTCTCATTGTTTCTTTACTAAACACCTTAGGTGGTCTTGCCTAAAGAAAATGAAAAGAACTCGAGGAATTTCCCTTACTTTGAACTCTGCCAACTTTAAACTTTAACAATTGCTCCAGCTTTCTAATGTCTACTTCAGGAAATTCTATCTGAAATCATCATATCCATCTGCTGTTATCTTTTCCTCTACAGTGTAGAGTCTACATTTTTAATTCCCAGATCTTTATTGTTCCATGATTTAATGTTTTATCATTATCTCTTCCCTATTTCATGACCTTCTCTCAAATTTGGTAATAAAAAAGAAATGACACTGTGTGATAACTAAAACGGTGACTTTATATATTAGTGACTTTTACAGGTGATGAAATACTTTAAACACTAAAGATGCATTAAATACAGTGTCACGAAGAAAGGATTATAAATCTGTGTTCACAACACTTCTTCATCACTTCCAGCTTCCTACCTATATGCTACTAAAAACTGTATTTGTTTTCATAACATAATTTTACTATTTATATCATTATCTAATGTCATAACAATGGGCATTAAACTAGATCTAATTCTCTTTCTGTGAAAAAGTAGATATTTCTTCAAATCAAATAGCAATGCTACCTGTTCTTCAGAAGTACATCTTGCCTATTAGCGAACTAGACTGAGGTTACTGACATCTTTATAGAATATACGAGTCCATTTTTGAAGTTAATAGTTCTTGTTATCTACAAGTTGTCATTGCCATAACACAAATGAACACGCAAATCATTTTCCAATGTAAACATGAAACAAATCATCAATAAGGCACATCCTTCAGAAGTAACTCCATTACATGACTTTTGAGTATCAATCAGGTCTTTTCATCCTTTCTAAAGGGAGTTAATGAAGAATAAAATATATCATTCTTAAAGAGATGGCAATTATTTTGTTGGCTTGCCTATTGTCTCAACCTCCAATCTTAGCCATCTGTATTTCTTTATGGCTCTCACAACAAGGCTCAGTGCCTACAGACAGATTACCATTTCATTCTTGGGGTTAACCTCATTACTAGTCCCTTGTATAGTCTTCTCATGCAACATTAACTCACTTCAAGCAGAGACAATAAATGACTAGGATACCTTACTGACAAAACAACATTAACAGAAAAATAGAACTTAGAAAAGCTACTCTCCTGCCTTTGCCCAACTGAAAATGTAGCAGATTAAATATGGCTCTGCCTATTATAAACACCGAATTGTTTTACACCTAGGTCAGAAAAGTCATGTAAATAATTTTTTTCAAGATAAATATGCAGGATAACAAAGTGGAAACTGGGGGGGGGGGGG
>NW_016809194.1:2330985-2343700 GCF_001698545.2 Rhinopithecus bieti | reverse complement strand
GGGGGGGGGGGACAAGATTTAAAAAAACATGAAAAAGTAATGTTATATAAATGCACATATTTGACAGTAATCCTATAAATGCGAAAACTACTTCATGAATTTTAGAAATGCAATTCAGTCTTCCATTCTCCAGAACTAAAAAGCAAGCTCACATCTGTTAAAACAACAAAGATCTGGGGACAGGGGTGACATGGAAGAAGATGCTTGAAGTGGACCCTGTCCATCGAAGCGTATAATAAGAATGAATAATTTACAAGCACACTTTCATCTTCAATGTCACTAAGAACTGAATTCTAAGGAGCTTAGGGAGACTGTAACACATCTGCTAACCAAATAAAATAAGCAGAGAGAACCTAAGCCAAAATTTCTAACAAAACCTGTTCACAAGACTGGGGAGGGAACATGGAGACTAAAGAAGAAATGGCAGAAAAACAGAGACTAGTGTGGTGGCCAGTTACTTATGTCCTTATCTCTATTTATTTATCCAATTTCACAAAGTCAGATAGCTGTATTCAGCTAACTGACTCAGAGATGAATTAAGCTAACATTAGCTATGTATACTCTCCATCAAAAGGAATGTATTATAAGATAAAAACAGAAACAAAATATAAAAGGAAAATTATCAATCAAAAGGTCTATTTTAATTTAGTCTAAAAAATACATTCCACTGAGTAGATAAATATTAAAAAATCCTCTAACAACCTACATATGGTCTTTCAAATCTATGCCAATCTCATGTATCTTTTTTTTTTTGGAGACAGAGTCTCGCTCTGTCACCCAGGCTGGAGTGCAGTGGCCGGATCTCAGCTCACTGCAAGTTCTGCCTCCCGGGTTCAGGCCATTCTCCTGGCTCAGCCTCCCGAGTAGCTGGGACTACAGGCGCCTGCCACCTCGCCTGGCTAGTTTTTTGTATTTTTTAGTAGAGACGGGGTTTCACCGTGTTAGTCAGGATGGTCTCGATCTCCTGACCTCGTGATCCGCCCGTCTCGGCCTCCCAAAGTGCTGGGATTACAGGCTTGAGCCACCGTGCCCGGCCCTTCATGTATCTTTGAAAGGAGGCATACTAAACATAAAAACTTTAGAAACGGTTTAATTAGTGTTTTAACAAAATACTCTCAATACTTCATAAAATATAGTTTCTCAGCAATAAAACATGATGCCACAAAAACAAAAAACCTTTAAAATTATGAACTTGTATCATCTGCTCCTCTACTAATTTTAAAAAAATACCGTATGTGTCATCTCAGACTACACCTTATGAAATCAAAATGCCAGTACTGTAAAACAACAACTATTAATAATATGTTTGGTCATCTAACCAGCAGGTAAAATTCTGCATCTAAACATAATAGATCAAGAGAATTTGAAAAATTTTTAAAACACACACACACATAGAGAAGCAAAGCTAGGTTAATTTACTCCTTTTTTCATAAACAGTACGTTGGCTTCAAGGAATTGAAGAAAAGGATTCACTTTTATTCCTACTCAATGATGTGTCCAGTAAATATGTAAACTACGTGCCTATTTCAGATACTAGATGTAAAAATTTTAAAAAGTCATAATCACTAGTCACAAGAGACTCACATTCCAGAAAGAGAATTAATCAATTTTTTAAAACAAGATATCAGAAAGTAACAAATGCTATGCAAACAAATAAAGTAGAGTGATGCAATATAAAGTGACTAAGTGGCTACATCAGACCGCAAGAGGAAGCTTGGCCTGATTTAGGTAAAGAAAGAAAGGAGCCTAGGAAAAAACAGCGGAAATGTAGAAGGTGAGATCACAGACATTAATGATTTAGGACCAGATTATTTAGGGATTGTAGGTCACAGTAACACATTTTTACATTACATCCTTGGATTATAAGAAGCAGCCTTTGAAAACTCACTGTCATGCTCTTTGTAAAACTATTGTTGGAGATACTATTCAACACACAAACAAAAGACTCTCCATGAGAGTCCAAGGAAGAATTTCCTCTCAAATTTCATGTTCAGTAAAAGCTACGTTTTTTGAGGAATTGGTGTAAATTCACCTTATATCAATTTTGAAATAATATCTTATTCTATCCTCTGAAAATTCAGAGTTGAATTTACATTGTGTCAATTGTACAAAATCTTATGGTATCTATTTTATTTAAATACACTTTTTTTTTTTAGACAGAGTCTCACTCTTTCGCCCAGGCTGGAGTGCAGTGACACGATTTCAGCTCACCGCAACCTCCATCTCCCAGGTTCAAGCAATTCCCATTGCTTAGCCTCCAGAGCAACTGGGACTACAGGCATGCGCCACCACACCCAGCTAATTTTTATATTTTTAGTAGAGTCACGATTTCACCATACTGTCCAGGCTGGTCTCGAACTCCTGACCTCAAGTAGTCAGGAGACTACTTCAGGAGGCCTCCCAAAGTTCTGGGATTACAGGTGTGAACCATTGCAACTGGCCAAATAAACTTTTAACCTTAGAATAGTTTTAGACTTACAGAAAAGGTGCAAAGATAGTACAGAGAGTTCCAATATTCCCTCAACTCAGCTGCCCCTCTATCATTAACATCTTACATAAATATGGTACATCTGTCGTAATCAATGAATCAATAATGATATATTATTATTAACTAAAATCCATACATTACCCAGATTTCTCTAGTTTATGCCTGATGTTCTTTTTCTGTTCCAGAATCCTCATGGTATCTATTCTATTAAATTTACTCTAGTTTTACTCTCACTATTCTATCTTCATTTTCCCCTTATTCTAAATTCTGTAACTATTGCTATCTAATATGTGCTATCTTATTCTATAAACCTTCCCCAATATTTCTGGGAACTATATGGAGTAATAAAAAAATGAGGAGAGAAATTTATTGAAAGATAAAATTTGCTTTATTCTAACAAGTTAAATAGCCTAGTATTTTCAAAGTAATGTTTTAAAATTCTTAAATCTTTAAAAATAGAGACACAAGAAAATGTCCAATTAAAATTATATTCAAATATATCATTTGGAGAAAATGCAAAGTCATTTTAAAAAAGTCTTTTATATTAGTTTAATCTCCAGAATTCTCTTTTGTTGTCAAATAGAGCAATAATAATCCCAACTGTCATTATTGAGTCATGCAACCTTAAAGTGGTCTCAGAATACACAAATCTAAAATAAAGGTTAAGCAAAAATGATCTTTTAATGTCCCTTTCCATTAGAAATATCAATTTCTTAGTTTCGTTACCTAGATTGACTATCGGATTCTCATATTTTTCCATCACAAATAAAGAGTAGAAAACATTGATACTTTTAAGCAAAAAATACATTTAAAAAGAATATGACAAAATAAAGTTTGAAGCTTTTCTTGAAATTAATTCAGAGGAAAAACTAAAATAGATTAATCAAATGCAGCACATAATTTATATATATCTCTAATTTCAAAAGTATCCTGGGAAAGAGGGAAGACAGACAGTTAAAAAAAAAAATAAAGATGTAAGGATGTGAGCATTTACCCAAGTAGATTAATTCCATAAAATTACTGAGACAGCAAACTGGGAGTAGGGA
The DNA here is from genome assembly GCF_001698545.2 of Rhinopithecus bieti. Classification (NCBI taxonomy): domain Eukaryota; kingdom Metazoa; phylum Chordata; class Mammalia; order Primates; family Cercopithecidae; genus Rhinopithecus; species Rhinopithecus bieti. Next base: position 2,340,166 of record NW_016809194.1, on the reverse strand, counting down.
GCATGAGAAAAGGTAAAAGACATTTCAATTTATATTTTCCACAGTTCTAGATCACTGAAAACTTGACACTTACAATGTCAAATGGGTACTATATGTAAGAATTGTTATACTTAATCTATAAAGGTAAAAAATTATCTTGCCTCAGAACAACCCTGATTATTAAGGTATAATTGATTGACGCACTGATGGGAAACCTCCAGTTTGCAGTTTAATTTAATTTGTTACGAATATCAAGAGGTAGTATACTCATTGACATCAGGAATTTAAAAACCTCACAATTCTAGTCACTTTAATCCCCTAATCTACTGCCATGTATTCTATATTTACAAGTCTTTCTGCAGAAAAGGATAACAAAATAGTAAAAATTTAAACATGCCATTATTTAAAAAATCAATAGGTTGGGCACAGTGGCTCATGACTGTAATCCTAGCACTTGGGAGGCCAACGTGGGTGGATCACTTGAGTCAGGAGTTCGAGACCAGCCTGGCCAACATGGCAAAACCGGCCAGGCAGGTCAACATGGCAAAACTCCATCTCTACTAAAAATACGAAAATTAGCTGGGCATGGTGGCAGGCGTCTATAATCCCAGCCACACAGGAGGCTGAGGCAGGAGAATCACTTGAACCCCCAGGAGGCGGAGGTTGCAGTGAGCCGAGATCACGCCACTGCACGCCAGCCTGGGTGACAGAGCAAGGCCCTGTCTCAAAAAAAAAAAAAAGAAAGAAAAGAAAAATTAATAACATACTGTATAATCTGTAATACAGAATTCTAAGTCAATATCTCAGTCATATATTTCCAATGTAAATGGTTACACAAAAATACCAGCGATTACATAGAAGAGTAGGTAATGAAATGTATCAGAAATACCAGTGATTACATAGAAGAGTAGGTAATGATATATATCAGAAATATATCAGAAATACCAGTGATTACATAGAAGAGTAGATAATGAAATGTATCAGAAATATATCTGAAATATATATTTACATATAAATTGATAAGGAATACCTGAGAGTAAGTCCTTATCTATATTATTTCAGAATATTAGCACTTCCTAGTTATAATCATAAAACATTTATTTTAAATAGAGATTTTTTTGGAATGTATAACTGATTCATGAAATTCACTCTCAAAGGACAAAACAAAATAGGAATTTGAATGTGTGTGTTTGAGTAACAGAGAGCAAATTAAAGTAAAATAATTTCTCAATACACTGAAATTGTTATGTTGACTTGCTTTTGAGAAAAAGCCTATTTTATCAATGAAGTTAAGGTAGCACCCTGAAATGTCCTACTAAGAAGAAAGCAATAATTCACTATAAAACTATAGTTGTATAGTATGTTTACATGAAAGTATAAAGAAAGAATGTGTGCAGATGTTTTTCTTGTGAAAGTAGTACATGTTCCTACACTACTTCCCCTGTAACATGGTCCAAAGAAGTTAATGTCTCTGGACAATGAGAGAAAGAAAAGGCTCTTAACTATAAATGTTTGTCATTTTGAGCATACTTTCACAAAATTCAGTTTTTCTCTAATAACAGCTGAAAGAAAATTTAAAATACTAGAAACATGCTCCAGCCTAAAAGGAATGAATAAATATCATCACCATTTTCAATATATCTCAGAGTATCTTTGTTGCAAACAGAATAGTAAAATAAGTGAACCAATATTAAAGCACATTACACAGGGTTAGGAATCAGTTCAGCTTCTATGGAATTTCATTTTCTTATATTTTAAAATAGGTAAAGGAGGTATTCTTTATAAGAGATAACTAAATAAAAAACTAAACATATTGATAAACCTTAAGTGTCCTGAGTTAAATATTAGAGAAGTATATATATTATAGTCTAAAATTCAGTGACATGAAACTAAATGCCAATTCCTGACTTAATATAAGAGAAAAGATTTTTACATGTTCAGAGGAAATATGTTTTTAATTCAGAATGGTTTGAGATGAAAGATGGATATTTCTATATGACTGATGAAATGATACTTTTCACTATAAATCTACACTTTCATTAAACAACTTCACTATCTGTTGTCATAAGAACAAGTCTCTAACAGCTTGTCACTAGAATAACTTCACAGATTTGGTGTCTTATAAAGATATTATTCTCTACATCCAACTTAGAATATTCTCGATACATATTTTTTCGCACTCAACTCTCATTTTAAAAACCTGATGTGGAATTTTAAAAGAATAAACTAGTTCAACCATTGTGGAAAACAGTGTAGCGATTCCTCAAGGATCTAGAACTAGAAATACCATTTGACCCAGTCATCCCACTACTGGGGATATACCCAAAGGATTATAAGTCATGCTGCTATAAAGACACATGCACACATATGTTTACTGTGGCACTATTCACAATAGCAAAGACTTGAAACCAACCCACATGCCCATCAATGATAGACTGAATTAAGAAAATGTGGCACATATGCACCATGGAATACTATGCAGCCATAAAAAAAGGATGAGTTCGTGTCCTTTGTAGGGACATGGATGCAGCTGGAAACCATCATTCTCAGCAAACTATCCCAAGAACAGAAAACCAAATTCCGCATGTTCTCACTCATAGGTGGGAATTGAACAATGAGATCACTTGGACACAGGAAGGGGATCATCACACACCGGGTCCTATTGTGGGGGGCGTGGGGGAGGGAGGAGGGATAGCATTAGGAGAGAAGCCTAATGTAAATGACGAGTTAATGGGTGCAGCACACCAACATGGCACATGTATACACATGTAACAAACCTGCACGTTGTGCACATGTACCCTAGAACTTAAAGTAAAATTAAAAAAAAAAAGAATATCCAGCCTCAGAAGGAACATTCTCCCTCAAGAACAGTTGTTGAATTAGCTCCTATTTACTGACATGAGAACATGTACACATGTATACATAAACATGCTTACACACACACACACACACACACACACACACACACATCCATTGTAAACATTCTCCATTGTTTTACTGGTCCCACTCTAAAGGCATGACATAAATAGAAAGGAAAAGCTGTGTTGTGCAAATTATGGACAAAGGAAGGAGGGGGAGGGGAGGGGAAGTAAGGAATCATTACAGAGAAAAACTTCTTACTAAACCAATATATATGATACACAGTCCTAAGGTGACATAAGGACATAGTAAAAGATCTGTCATAGGGTAAAGGTGAGCTAGACAAGAGAAAAATTTAGAATAAAATAGAAAATAATCATAATATATATTATTAAAAGGAAAAAAAGACCTATATAATAGGACAGTTTTAGTGTTATATTAGTTTTATACTCTGCAGTACAAAATATCTTTCCTTAAAAAGAGGTTTTCTGTGATTAAACTTAAGGGTTAATTCATCTTACCTTCCACAGAAGGTGCCTGGTCCTGAGCTGAATACAGCATATCCTTGAAAGCCTATTAGAAAGAAAGAAAAACAATATATGAAATCATGAGTAAGCTTTATACTGAAAGTATCTGAAGCTAAATAGTTCTTTTTCAATATTCAGTGAACACACATAGTTCCCTAAATTGATAAACACTTCAATTAACATTTATAAACTAAAATCCAAACACTATACCTTCACATCAGTCCAGTATTGTCCAATTTTTAGGATAAGGGCTAACTTGTATACTTTAAAATTAAGGAACAGCTGGAAAAGGATGAAAAATCACCTGAGAGATTATAAACTCTCTTGACTAAGAAAAAAACACTGAAGAAAACAGAACAAAAGTCCTAGAGAAAAAAACTAGAAGACTGCATAAGAAACTATCAAGAACTGGATATAAGTATCTTTTTAAAATTGTAGTAAGGTATATGTAACATAAAACTCACCATCTTAACCATATTTAAATGTACAGTTCAATAGTGTTAAGTACATTCACACTGTTGTACAACCATTCTCCAGAACTCTTTTTATCTTCAATACTTTTTTTAATGAAATTTTATTTTTTATAGCCGGGCATGGTGATGCACACCTGTAATCCTAGCTACTCAGGAGGCTGAGGTGGGAGGATCGCTTGAACCCAGGAGGCGGAAGTTGCAGTAAGTCAAGACTGTGCTACCACACCCCAGCCTGGGAGACAGACTGTGCTACCACACCGCAGTCTGGGAGACAGAGACAGAGTGTGCTACCACACCCCAACCTGGGAGACAGGTTAAAATGATGTTCATTTTAACCATCTCAAAAATAAATAAAAAATAAATAAATAAATTTTTTAAGAAATTTTATTTTTAATCCACAAATAATAACTGCACATATGCCTGGGGTACACAGTGACATTTCAATACATATGGTCTATAGTGATCAGATCAGGGTAATTAGGATATCCATCATGTAAAACATCTATAGTTTTTTTGTATTGAGAACATTCAATATCCTCCTTCTAGCTATTTGAAACTATATACTACTGTTAACTACAGTCATCCTACAGTGGTACAGAACACTAGAATTTATTCCTATCTAGCTGTGTAATTCTGTATCCTTTAACAAATCTCTTCCTATCCTCCCCCCTCCCCTCTTCCCTTCCCAGCCTCTAGTATCATCTGCACTACTTTTTATTTATATGAGATCAACTATTCTTAGGTTCCACATATGAGTGAGAACATGTGGTGTTTAACTTTCTGTTCCTGGCTTATTTCATTTAACCTAATGTCTTCTAGTTCCATTCATGTTGTCACAAATAATAGAATTGCATTCTTTTTATACCGAATAATGTTCCTTTGTGTATATACACCACATCTTTAGCCATTCATCTGTTGTTGGACACTTAGGTTGATTCCCTATCTTGGCTATTGGCTAGTGTTGCAATAAACATGGGGTACAGATTTCTCTTTGGTTTACTGACTTCCTTTCCTTTGAATAAATGCCCAGTAGTGGCACTGCTGAATCATATCGTATTAATAGTTCTATTTGGGCTGGGCACAGTGCTCACACGTCTGCAATTCCAGCACTTCAGGAGGCCGAGGGGGGCAGATCACGAAGTCAAGAGATCGAGATCATCCTGGCCAACATGGTGAAACCTCGTCTCTACTAAAAATACAAAAATTAGCTGGACGTGGTGGCACGTGCCTGTAGTCCCAGCTACTCAGGAGGCTGAGGCAGGAGAATTGCTCAAACCCGGGAGGCAGAGGTTGCAGTGACCCGAGATCACACCATTGCACTCCAGCCTGGCAACAGAGCGAGACTCCATCTAAAAAAAAAAAAGTTCTATTTGTAGTTATTTGAGGAATCTCCATACTGTTCTCCATAGCAGCTGTACTAGTTTACATTCCTACCAACAGAGTATAAAACTTATTTTTTCTCTGCATCCTTACTAGCATTTTTATTGCTTTTTTGTTTTGTTTTGTTTTTTGTCATTTTGATAACAGCCTAACTGGGGTGAGATGATACCTCACTGTGGTTATGATTTGCATTTCTTTGATGAAGAGTGATGTTAAGCATGTTCTTCATTTATTTGTTAGCCACTTGTACATCTTCTTTTGAGAAATGTCTGCTCAGATCACTTGCCCATTTTTAAATCAATTTTTTTTTTTTTTTGCTGTTAAGATGTTTGAATTCCTTGTATATTCCAGATATTAATCCCCTGTAGTGTGAGTAGTGCGCAAATATTTTCTCTTATTTTATAGGTTATTTTTTCACTCTGTTGTTTCCTTTGCTGTCCAGGAGCTTTGTAGTTTGACATAAACCCATTTTTTTTTTTGTTTTTGTTTTTGTTGCCTGTGATTTTAAGCTCTTACTCATGAAATCTTTTCCCAGACCAATGTCCTAAAGCATTTTTCAGTGGTGATCTGGAAAGTCTTCCCTAAGGTTTAGGACTATAAAGATAGTATCGGTTTATAGTTTGCCTTTCCCCCCCCCGCCCAAAACCACACTCTAGATTAGCTAACAACCGTATTTAGGTAATTTGGATGGCTGCAGTTTAATCTCTCAATAAGTCATTGGGGAACAGGAACAAGAAATATTTCTCTATATCTATCAAAATGGTAAAATCAATTCAGTGGATGAGGATATCCACAGTTTCAAAGCTTCAAATACCATCTAAACACTGGTGATGCCCATATTGGCCTACAGCAGGATTCCTCAAACATAGTAATATTAGCATTTTGGGCCAGATAATTCTTTGTTGCGGGGGCTGCTCTGTGCATTACAGAATTTTTAGTAGCCTTCCTGGCATCCAGAGACCCATTAGATAACAGTACCAATCCCCACCCTCCAGCTGTGAAAACTAAACATTGCCGAATGTCCCTTGAAGTCAAAAACGTCCTTCCCCAGAACCAGCACAAATATTCAAGCATATAAATACCAAAAAGGAAGAAGTAAACTTCCAGAGTAACCCACTCTTTCAAAGAAAAGAATACAGGTACTCAAGTCCAGTAAATTATATTCTTCCCAACTGAATTTACTATTTGCTCTATTAGTGGCCAAACTGTCAGATCCATGACTAACCAGGCCTAATAACATGCAGTAAAAAATTTCCAATGAAACAATAGAAACTAAAATTTTAAATCAATGTATTTTTGTTCATTTTAACCAAAGTGTTATTGAAATACTGGATGTACAAAAACGGAAAATGATGTATGTACAAACTTTTTTAATGTCACATATACTTAAATCCAAAAAATATTCAGTAATATTCACTACTTATACAGAATCTGAAGCAATACAAAAATGCAATTGAGGTATAATAAAAAATTAATATTTGGTCTTTGTGTCCAGTACCTGGCACAGAGCTCCAAAAACCTTTGGAATGTACTGTCTTTTACATACTAGTGAGATAGCTCAATGGGAGGAAGTGGGACAAAGGGTCCTAGATGCTTCATGGTGGCTGGTCACCAAAAAAAATCAAGTGATTAAAGGATTAGAACTTTCAGCCCCACCTCCAGACCTCTGAAGAATGGAGAAGGGTTGAAGATTGAGCTCAATCACTAATAGAAAAGGATTTAATCAACTGTGCCTGTGTAATGAAACCATCATAAAAATCCTTAAACATCAAGGTTCAGAGAGCTTCCAAGTTAGTGAACACATGAATGTGCAGGCTGTGTGCCATCCCCATCCTAACATCTTGCACTGTGCATCTCTCCATTAGGCTGTTTTTAAGTTGTATCCTCTATAATAAATCTGTAATGGTAAGTACAGTGCTTTCCTAAGTACTGTGGGTAGTTCTAGCAAATTATCAAACCTGGAGGTGGGAATCATGGGAATCCTCAAATTTGCAGAGGCAGGAAGAAACTGAAAACACCTTTGCAAAAACTATAACTTAGAAAATTATTACAGTGCAAGAGATCTGACCTAACCAACTCCACCTTGCTTCTAACCTCCAAACTGTCCTTGTTCATTCCAGGGCATAGGCCAAACTAACTTTGGGAGGAACATAGTTTAGAGTTCTACTTTGAAACAAAGACGATATTAACCCTTTCCCAAAACAAACTACCTTCCTGCCTGGAGACTAGACTGTCTTTGTAGTACTAACTAGTCAAAAGATTAGAAATTATGGTTTAGAAGTCATGCAGCTGGAGGTTGCAAGATTCTGAACCTCCTCAAATTGCTCTTGGGGATAACATCACTATTACAAAACTAAGATCACTGCCTGAGATACTTTGCAGACCCTGTCCTCTGAGCTGTTACCACCCAGATCAATAAACTAGTTCATCTGGTATTGTGGTCCCCACTCAGGAACTGACTCAGCACCAAGAGGACAGCTTCGACTTTCTATGATTTCATCTCCAACCCAACCGACCAACACTCCCAACTCACTGACCCACTACCTACCAAATTATCCTTATAAACTCTAATCCCCAAATTTTCGGGGAGACTGATTTGAGAAATAATAAAACTCTGGTCTCCCGTGTAGCCGGTTCTATGTGAATTAAACTCTTTCACTATTGCAATTCCCCTATCTTAACAAATTGGCTCTGTCTAGGCAGTGGGCAAGGAGAAACAGTTGGGCGGTTATAAAATGTGGGTAGCCTGGGCATCCCATTTGCAGCTAGCATCTTAAGCAAGGGCAGTCTTATGAAATGTAGCCCTTAAGCTGTGGGGTCTGTACTACCTCCAGGTAATCAGTGTCAGAATGAACTCAACTGTTGGACACCTAGCTAATGTTAGAAGTTTGGTTTCTGGTGTCACAAAAAAGATAACACATTTGGTCTCAGAAGTGGTGTCATCAAACATCATACTTTTCTGTTAAAACCAGAACCCCACCCCCACTCACAAACAAAAAACACCACACCACAGATTAACCCTGTGGGGAAACCTTTATTAATGGATCACATCTTTTCTTGTATTTATTCATTTTTTTTACTTTCAATATGTGAACTTTATGGTACGTGAATTATAACTCAAAGCAGTTATTTTCTTTAAAACATGACAAAGGAAAAAATGTTTCATTTTTAATAAAATAGTTGCTAAGGTCCACAATTAGATTCTGAGTTATTATTATTATTATTATTATTATACTTTAAGTTCTAGGGTACATGGGCACAACATGCAGATTTGCTATGTATGTATACTTGTGCCACGTTGGTGTGCTGCACCCATTAACTCGTCATTTACATTAGGTATATCTCCTAATGCTATCCCTAACCCCTTCCCCCAACCCACGGACAGGCCCCAGTGTGTGATGTTCCCCTTCCTGTGTCCAAGTGTTCTCATTGTTCAATTCCCACCTATGAGTGAGAACATGCAGTGTTTAGTTTTCTGACCTTGCGATAGTTCGCTGAGAATGTTGGTTTCCAGCGTCATCCATGTCCCTACAAAGGACGTGAACTCATCATTTTTTATGGCTGCATAGTATTCCATGGTGCATATGTGCCACATTTTCTTAATTCAGTCTATCATTGATGGGCATGTGGGTTGGTTTCAAGTCTTTGCTATTGTGAATAGTGCCACAGTAAACATATGTGTGCATGTGTCTTTATAGCAGCATGACTTATAATCCTTTGGGTATATCCCCAGTAATGGGATGGCTGGGTCAAATGGTATTTCTAGTTCTAGATCTTGAGGAATCGTCACACTGTCTTCCACAATGGTTGAACTAGTTTACAGTCCCACCAACAGTGTAAAAGTGTTCCTATTTCTCCACATCCTCTCCAGCACCTGTTGTTTCCTGACTTTTTAATGATTGCCATTCTAACTGGTGTGAGATGGTATCTCATTGTGGTTTTGATTTGCATTTCTCTGATGGC
>NW_016809194.1:2258663-2329759 GCF_001698545.2 Rhinopithecus bieti | reverse complement strand
TGAAATGAATACCCTTGATTTCTTTCTCTTGCCTGATTGCCCTAGCCAGAACTTCCAACACTATGTTGAATAGGAGTGGTGAGAGAGGGCATCCCTGTCTTGTGCCAGTTTTCAAAGGGAATGCTTCCAGTTTTTGCCCATTCAGTATGATATTGGCTGTGGGTTTGTCATAAATAGCTCTTATTATTTTGAGATACATTCCATCAATACTGAATTTATTGAGAGTTTTTAGCATGAAGTGCTGTTCAATTTTGTCGAAGGTGTTTTCTGCATCTATTGAGATAATCATGTGGTTTTTGTCTTTGGTTCTGTTTATATGATGGATTACGTTTATTGATTTGCATATGTTGAACCAGTCTTGCATCCCAGGGATGAAGCCCACTTGATCATGGTGGATAAGCTTTTTGATGTGCTGCTGGATTCGGTTTGCCTGTATTTTACTGAGGATTTCTGCATCAATGTTGATGAGGGATATTGGTCTAAAATTCTCTTTTTTTGTTGTGTCTCTGCCAGGCTTTGGTATCAGGATGATGCTGGCCTCACAAAGTGAGTTAGGGAGGATTCTCTCTTTTTCTATCGATTGGAATAGTTTCAGAAGGAATGGTACCAGCTCCTCCTTGTACCTCTGGTAGAATTTGGCTGTGAATCTGTCTGGTCCTGGACTTTTTTTGGTTGGTAGGCTATTATTAGTGCCTCAACTTCAGAGCCTGTTATTGGTCTATTCAGGGATTCAACTTCTTCCTGGTCTAGTCTTGGGAGGGTGTATTGACCACATCTTTTCTAAGATTACATTACATTTTCTAAGATCACATTCTTAAACATGTTATTAATTCAACATACAAACATGTTTAAGAATACCCTGTAAATATGAGGCTGAATATGACAAAATTATGAAATCTCTTCTTAAAATATATATATACTCAGTATTTTCTTTATAATTTCATGTGTCTCAGGGAACATTAACTAACTGCCAGACTAAAACAAGAGGTTAGTCAAGAAGAGCTTATCAAACATCAGAAAGTCTTTTGTACCCACATTAGAATTTGATATTAAAGTCCTCTACAAGTATAGAGTGGTGGTAATATTTTGGTTCTTCAATAGGGTATTTCCAGAAGGTCAATGAATAAAAGACTGCTAAAATCAGAGTAAATCTCTAGAAGTTAAAAACAAAAAAGTACTAGAAAAATGTAAGGAGAAAGGAACAAATTGATCCTGCCAGAGAATAGTTACAGAAATAAATCCATTATGGGAACAAATAATATCAGAGATTCAAATGTTTGAATGAAGTTCTTCCACTTCTTGGGTATACTAGGAATGTGTAGCAAAATTAAATAATGCTATCAGGAACCAAATACACCACCAGTGACTTGCAATGACTTGTACACAGTAGGCGCTCAATAAATATTGAATTCAAAAGCATTCCGTCTCTGGAGAAATTACTTCAAAGATGATTAACAAAGCACATTAAGTAGAATCTCTGACATGTAACACACATAAATTTAATTTGCAAAAGGAAACCTTTCCAAATTAAATTCTGAAGACAATGACTTTGAATTTTATAAGGGGAAAAATGACGATAGTCTTCATTCTGATTATAAAACTGAACCAAAGTTTTGTTTAAGTCAAGACAAATCTCACTGAAATCATAGGGAACTCTTTTTGCTTCTTACTACTTTGTGTTCATCTGATTAAGAGGCCCTATATTTTTGGTAGTAATGATCTCTAAAAGAATTCCATAAGTAAGATAACATTCTAGGCCTGTGATAAGAGAATAGTCCCCAGTTAGAAACAAGGGGGGAAACAAACCCTCTAAAGTATTGTCTATATTATTACCTATGGGCCGTTTGTCTATGAGTCACCCAGACCACATGCCTGGGTTGGGAGCAATACATCCAAGTCACAAAACAACAAATTAAAACAGTTTCCTCAACTCATGATGTTTAAGGAAATCCAGCACTTTATATAAAACTCTGAATTTGTACAGTAAATAAATCAATATGTATTCATATGCATTACATGAGTTCTTTGATTTCCAAAGGATTAAAAGCAACCCTTTGCATCAGCATCCGTACTCTAATTTCTGTTATTTCTGTTATAATTGTGACAGGAAAATAAAAACTTGTGACCCCAATTCACTATGCCAAAAGAAAAAAATTAGGCTGAAAGCTAAGTAATGCAAGAAAAGGCCTTTCCTTTTGCTCCTTGGCAGATAGCTACAGATAAAAGGTTAAATATTTCCAGAGGTAGCTACTCTATGTTCTCCTTATCTTGTGTAAAGTGCTGCTTTACTCAGCATGAGACTAATACATAATTGACTATTCCCCTGTCTGCTCCTTTTCTCTTGCCACATGGGGATTCCAATACCCTCCCTCTTTCTCCTCCAGTCCATTTTTTCCCTTTAAATATTGAAGCCCTCAGAATTATCTTTGGATAAAGGCACAGACCACAGTTTCTGTGATTCTGTGTTTATTTCTTCCAGGTATGTCTTCAACTTGGTAAAATAAACTTCTAAATTGGTTAAGACATGTCTCAGATACTGTTTGGTTTATAAAATGTTACTAAAATATATATAAACATAAACCAGGACAAACTCCTAGTACTCATAACAACTCATATAACAGTAAAATCTTACAAACTGAATCCAAAGATAACCACAAACCAGTAATATTCAACCAACAATATTACCATGACAGGAAAAAAGATGGTGTTTTGCTAAAACAAAATCTCAAATTGTAACATGAATGTGGTGTTGACTGCCAACATACACGTTCTTTTGAGCTTGGAATGGCTATATTACTGTGTCAAATGTGATGTAATTCTACAAATACTTGTCTTTACAGTGAGGCAACATAACAGAATGGCTGGGAGCTATGATGTCAGACAATGTCTATGAAAACTAACTCTTAGCCAGGCATGGTGGTATGTATTTGAAGGCCCAGCTTCTAAGGAGGCTGAGGCAGGACCACTTGAGCCTGGGAGTTCAAGTCCGGCCTGCACAACATAGCAAAACTCTGTCTCTTTGAAAAAAAAAAAGTTGGCTGGGTGCGGTGGCTCACGCCTATAATCCAAGCACTTTTGGAGGCCAAGGCGGGTGGGTCACCTGAGGTCAGGAGTTCGAGACCAGCCTGGCCAACATGGTGAAACCTCGTCTCTACTAAAAATACAAAAATCTGCCTCTGCCAGGGTGGCGGGCGCCTATAATCCCAGCTACTAGGGAGGCTGAGGCAGCAGAATCACTTGAACCTGGGAGGTGATGGTTGTGGTGAGCTGAGATCGTGCCACTGTACTCCAGCCTGAGCAACAGAGCGAGACTCCATCTCAAAACAAAACAAACAACAACAAGAACAAAATTGTGTAACCTTAGGAAAATTAACTTCTCTGTACTTTAGCACCCTCATCTATAAAACAGGAACAGTGATGGCACATACCACACAAGTCTTTAATGAGGACTATCATAAAAACTCTTAAAACAATAATACTAAGTTTGATTCATGATGATACATGAAGAACACTTAGAACAGTGCCAAGAACGTGGAAGATGCTCAAAATGTTAGCTAATAGAATATGAACTACCACAAAACTTACATCACAATGTTGTGACATTATTTGACCCTGTAGTGTCCACAAATGCATCATTTATGCATGAGGTATGTCTCAGTTCTTTTAAGCTCATCACAAAGAAGTACGGTTCTATCTGGAACCAATAGCAAAACAAGCATACACAAGGGCACTGCAATCTACTGGTATTACTGGTTTATTAAATGGTCCTCTAGATCAGTGGTCCCCAACCCTTTTGGCTCCAGGGACTGGTTTCATGGAAGACAATTTTTCCAAAGACTGGGTTGGCAGGGGAAATGAAACTGTTCCACTTCAGATAATTAGTTAGATTCTCATAAAAAGTGCACAACCTAGATCCCTTGCGTGCACAGTTCACAATAGGGGTCACGCTCCTATGAGAATCTAATGCTGTTGCTGATGTGACAGGAGGCAGATCTCAGGCAGTAATACACGCTGCTTATCTCCTGCATCTCCTGCTGTGTGGCTCGGTTCCTAACAGGCCATGGACCAGTACTGGTCTGCAGCCTGGGGTCGGAGACCCCTGATCTAGATGATATAAAATATGTTCCTACTTTATTTTTAGATGATTGCTGATGTGAACACACAGTATCTTTCATTCTCATAGGAAACCTACAGACTCCAAAGAAAATATATGCAGATCCCAGTTTGAGTATGATTTTAATAATAATGTATCCTAATTATATTATTCAATCTAAAAAATTATTTAAATTTTGTACAATTTTTTTGTACAAATAGGGTTTAGTTAAAAGTTAACATGTATATTCAATGAGAACAAATTTCTTATGTTGTTCATTTTTAATAATTCACATTAGATCATCTCTAATCTCCTTTCCAAGGCACAAATGCATTTCATAGACCATTTAAAGGAGATCCGAAGCTAGAAAAACTCCTACTTCCTATCAGCTAACCATTGCCTCATACACAACATACTATAAATATTATGACAATCCTCAACAAAATGTCTATTGTTATGTTGCTCTCATTCGCTTCAACAGTCATTCAAAGTTAGCACTTTACAATCTACTGGATTAATAAACAATAAAATAAAGACAAGCATATTAAGAGAAAGGGCAAGGAATATTTGTTCACATAAACCTTAAAGGAGTCATAATCCCTGTTAATAATGTTTCACAACTGAATAAAATTACATCAGATACTTTTTTATTTGAACAACCTTTCCAAATGGAAACCTTGAAAAATAAAATTTGAACATATTATTTTAAATATGTGCATTATGTGCTCATCTACAATACCCTAGAAATATTCCCCAATTATCTTTTCAGTTTCCACTTCCTCTTTTGTATTCTCTTTTAAGTTACTTCACCAGAAATATTGGGTGAATAATGTACAAGTCAGTTACATCTAATATGGTTTGTCTCATCTAAAAATTAGAAATGTTTTCCTAATACTAAACAGGACAGTTTTGTAAATCAAATTATAAACCTCAAAAGAAGACATCTAGCATTCCCGTGTACTGTACAAAAAATCAACATACTAAATAATCTTCATTTCTATCCCAAAATATGAATAAACTTACTTAGCTTTGGTTCTGATGATAGAAATAATCAGCAAAGCCAAGAAAAACTCTTACACAAATTATCATATTAAAATTTAACATTAATATACTCTAGTACATACTTAACAAGACAAAGCCTAGAGTATGTAAGCATTAAGCCTGACTCATTTTCATGGAATTCACAAGAACCCAGTCAGTAAATGGCAATTCAATATGGAGAAGTTGTTACGACACTAAAATTTTATTGAATTGATTAAACTAAATGTATATTAAATATATGAGATATATGTAATTTCTAATAGGAGGAATTAATTTGGAATATGTCATGTTATATTCACACTTACAAATTTTTGCACTAATATTCCCTGACATCTACTGACATGGCTTTTATTCTTTCCATGTGGGTATCTCCTGAATCTAGATCCTTGGCCACATGTCTGATAACGCAAACTCAGAATGTTCAAAATTCAATTCATTTTCTTCTCAAGGCTTTATTTCTGTTAATGTCATCACCAGTATCTAAATCACACAGATTAATAATCTCGGTCAAAACAGTCTCACTCATTCAACAAATATTTAAGAAGATATTGGCTAGACGTGGTGGCTCACACCTATAATACCAGCAAAACTCTGTCTCTTTAAAAAAAAAAAAAAGGAAAAAAAAGTTGGCTATGTGCGGTGACTCACAACTGTAATCCCAGCACTTTGGGAGGCCGAAGCAGGCGAATCACAAGGTCAGGAGTTCAAGACCAGCCTGGCCAACATGGTAAGACCCCGTCTCTACTAAAAATACAAAAATTAGCTGGGCATGGTGCAGACACTTGTAATCCCAGCTACCTGGGAGGCTGAGGCAAGAGAATCATTTGAACCCAGGAGGTGGAGGCTGCAGTGAGCCAAGATCACGCCATTGCACTCCAGCCTGGGCGACAGGGCGAGACTCCGTCTCAAAAAAAAAAAAAAAAAAGAATATATTATGTGCCAGGCACTGTACTAGACACTTCGGATACATCATGAGGAAAATAAAAAACACTGCCCTAGTGTAGTTAACATTATTACATTTTCCTTCTTTCCACTCATGCATGTACAGATCTGATACAGTCAATTCCATTTCCACATCCTCTTTTGCCTTCATACTCTCCTATCCTTCTACCTAAACTATTTCAACAGAATTTTAACTGGTTTAACCACCTATGAGTTTTCATCTCTCTCACACATCTTATAAAATGCTGCCAAATCAATCTTTCCAAACCAGCAGCCTGATTCTCCTACCCAAAAACTTGCAAAGATTTCCTCATGGCCACAAAATAAAGTCTATACTCCTCTGCTGGCCTCTAAAACATAGAGAATGGCCCAATCTACCTTTCCAGGCTTATCTTTCAAAATGGAGAAAACCACTTTGATTTTCATAATCTAACCCTCAAAACAAAATAAATTACATATTACTCATTTTAGAGACCTCAGTATTTCTTCTATCTTTGCCTTTTTTTTTTTACTGTTGCCTCCACCTGGAATCCCTTCCCTTTACCCCCATCTTTTAACCCATCTTGTAAATCTTAACCATCCTTCAAGATCCAGGTCAAATTTCCAACATAGTCAAAGTGCTAAAAGAGAAAAGCTATCAACCAAGAATCCTATATTCAGCAAAAATGTCCTTCAAAATTGAGGGAGAAATTAGGACGTTCTCAAACAGCCAAAGAAGTTTGTTACTACTAGGTTTGCCCTGTAAGAAACAGTTAAGGGAATCCTACAAAATGAAATTAAAGAACACTGGACAGTAACTCAAAGCTGTATAAAGAAATAAAAGATCTCAATAAAGATAAATATACAGGCAGTTATAAAAGCTGGTATTATTGTAACAACAGTTTTTAACTACATTTTTTGTTTTCTACAGGATTTAAGAGTCTAACACATTCAAAAGAATTATTGTTTTAAGTTTCTGGGCACACAGCCTATAAAAATATAATTTTATGACATCTGCACAACTGAAAGTGATGGAGATGGAACCGTAAAGAAGCAGTTTTTGTATGCTATTAAAGTTAAGCTGGTAAAAATTCAAATTACAGTGTTTTAACTATAGGATGTTAAATGTACTCCTCATCGTAACCACAAAGAAAATATTTATAGTGCATACATAAAAGCAAATGAAAAAGAAATCTAAACATTTCACTACAAAAAAATCAACTAAACACATAAGGAGGAAATGAGGGCCAAAAAATCTATAAAGAATATATAAAATTGGAAAATGACATAATTACACCTTATCAGTAATTACTTTAGATGTAAATGAATTAAATTCTTCAATAAAAAAAGAGATTGGCAGAATAGATAAAAACACATGCTCCAACTATAAGCTGTCTACAAGACACTCACTTTAGATCTAAAGACACAAACAAATTGAAAGTGAAAGGATGGAAACAGATACTCTGTACAAATAGTAACAACAAAGATTTTAAGAAAAACCTAAATGACACAAAGGAGAATATCATTTTTTTTAAAGGTTCATATTTTTTTAAAGGTTCACTACAGCAAGAAAATATAACATTTACAATAGTCACCCCTCATCCAGTTTCACTTTCCGCAGTTTTATTTACCCATAGTACAGTACATTGAGATATTTTAAGAGAGAGAGACCACAGTCACATAACTTTTATCATGGTAAATTGTTGTAACGGTTCTATATTATTATTAGTTATTACTGTTAATCTCTTACTGTGCCTGCTTTATAAATTAAACTTCATCATACATATATATGTATGGGAAAAAACATAGTACCTATAAGGCTTGGTACTATCCATGGTTTCAAGTATCCACTGGGGGTCTTGGAACATCCCCCATGGAGAAGCAGGAACTACTGTATAAACATTTATACACAGTGGATCACATCTGTAATCCCAGCACTTTGGGAGGCCAAGCCAGACGGATCACCTGAGGTCAGGAGTTCAAGACCAGCCTGGCCAACATGGTGAAACTCCATCTCTACTAAATGGTGACACGTGCCTGTAAATCCCAGCTACTCAGGAGACTGAGGTAGGAGAATCGTTTGAACCTGGAAGGCAGAGGTTGCAGTGAGCTGAGACTGTGCCACTGCACTCCAGCCTGGGAGACATAGTGAGACTCCATCTCTAAAAAAAAAAAAATTTATACACTAAAGACAGACCATCAGAATATATGGAGCAAAATTAACAGAATTGAAGAGAGAAAAATAGGTACTTACACAACAGCTGGAGACTTCAATATCCCCCGACCAGTAACAGATAAAGTAACCAGACAGCAGACATACATGTAACACTCTATCCAATGAAAACAGCATATACATTCTTTTCAAGTGCATGTGGTACATTTTCCAGGATCGATTATTTGTTAGGCCAGATATTAAGCCTCAATACATTTTTTTTTTTTGACAGAGTTTCGCTCTTGTTGCCCGGGAGTGCAATGGTGCAATCTCAGCTCTCTGCAACCTCCGCCTCCCTGGTTCAAGCGATTCTCCTGCCTCAGCCTCCCAAGTAGCTGGGATTACAGGCGCCTGTCAGCAACCCAGCTAATTTTTACATTTTTAGTAGAGATGGGGTTTCACCATGTTGGCCAGGCTGCTCCTGAACTCCTGACCTCAGGTGATCTACCCACCTCAGCCTCCCAAAGTGCTGGGATTACAGGTGTGAGCCACCACGCTCGGTCTCAATAGACTTTAAAAGAGATAATCATACAAAGAAAGTATTTTCTCTGATCACAACAATATGAAGTTAGAAATCAATTAACAGAAATAAAACTTGAAAATTCACAAAATTGTGGAAAGAAAACAACACATACTTCAATAACTCAAAGATCAAAGAAGAAAACACAAGGAAAATCGTAAAATATTTACAGAGGAATGAAAATAAAAACACAACATACCAAAATCTATGAGACACTGTGAAAGCAGTGTTAGGGGCAAATTTATAGCTGTGAATGGATTTCAAATTCAAATCTCAAATGGGTTTCAAACCTAACATGACAACTTAAGGAACTAGAAAAAGAAGAACAAACTAAACCCAAGGGTAACAGAAAGAGGGAAACAGGCTGGGTGCAGTGGCTCACGCCTGTAATCCCAGTGCTTTGGGAGGCTGAGATAGGCAGATCATTTGAGGTCAGGAATTCAAGACCAGCCTGGCCAACATGGTGAAACCCCGTCTCTACTAAAAACCCACAAATTAGCCAGACATGGTGGCATATGCTTGTAATCCCAACTACTTGGGAGGCTGAGGCAAGCGAATTGCTTGAGCCCAGAAGGTGGAGGTTGCAGTTGGCTGAGATCACACCACTGCACTCCAACCTAGGCAACAGAGCAAGACTCTGTCTCAAAAACAAAAACAAAAAAAGATAGAGGGAAATAAATATGAGAGCAAAGATAAAATAAAATAGAGAATAGAAAAACAATAGAGAAAATTAATGAAACCAAAAGTCGGTTCTTTGAAATGATTAACAAAACTGACAAACCTTTAGCTGGATGGACTGAGAAATAAAAGAGAGAAGACTCAAGTTACTAAAATCAGAAATGAAAGTAGGGACATTACTACTGATTCCATAGAAATAAAAAGCATTATAAAAGAGTACTGTGAACAGCTATGCACCAACAAATTGGATAATCCAGATGAAATGGACAAATTCCTAAAAACATAAAACCTGTTAAGACTAAGCCATGAAGAAACAGAAAATCTGAATAGATCAATAATTAGTAAGAAGACTGACTCCATAAAAAGAAAAGCCCTGGACTTCATGGCTCTTTGGTGAATTCTACCCAACATTTAAAGAATACCAACCCTTCCCAAACTTTTCCAAAAAACTGAACAGGAGGAAATCCTTCCTAACTCATGCTATGAGGCCAGTATTACTTTGATACCAAAGTCAGACAAATACACTACAAGAAAACAAAACTATAGACAAATATCTCCAATGAACTTTAATGCAAAAATCCTCAACAAAATACCAGAAAACCAAATTCAGCATCATATTACAAGGATTATACACCACGACCAAGTGGGATTTATAGCTAAAATGAAGTAATTACTGTGTTGAAATGATGGCTCAACGTAGGGAAATCAATCAATGTAACATACCACATTAACAGAATGAAGGGGGGGATATCACACGATCACTTCAATTGATAAAGAAACACATTTGACAAAATCATGATTAAATAAAAAATTCAAAAGACTAGATACAGAAACTACCTCAGGATAATAAAGCAATATCTGAAAAACCCACAATGAGTTGTGAAAGAAGACTGAAATTTGGCCAGGCTCAGTGGCTCACGCCTGTAATCCCAGGGCGGGGAGGCCAAGGCAGGCAGATCGCTTGAGTTCAGGAGTTTGAGACCAGCCCATGCAACATAATGAAACCCTGTTGCTACAAAAAAAAATAATAATAATACAAAAATTAGCTGAGTATGGCATGCACCTGTAGTTCCAGCAACTCGGGAGCCTGAGGTGGGAGGAAAACTTAAGCCCGGGAGGTGGAGGTTGCAATGAGCCAAGATTGCACCACTGTACTCCAGCCTGGGACAGAGTGAGACCTTGTCATAAAAAAAAAAAAGACTGAAAATGGTTTCCTCTAAGATCAGGAACAAGGAAAAGATGCCCATTTTCATCATTTGTGTTCAATGTAAGTTCTAGACAGGGCAATTAGGCAAGAAAAAGAAATGAGACATCCAAACTGGAAATTAAAATTACCTCTATTTGCATATACTAATTTTATATGTAGAAAACCCTAAAGATTCCATACTAAAAAAAGAAAAACTAATCAATGAATTCAGCAAAGTAGCTGATACAAAGCTGACGCAAAGTGGGATATGAAGTCAACATGCAAAAATCAGTTGCATTTCTATACACTAACAACCAACAATCTGAAAAGGAAACAAACTGCAGAAACAATCTGAAAACGAGAGCAATTCCATTTAACAATAGCACCAAAAAGAATAAAATACTTAGTAATTAACTTACCCAAATAAGGGAAAGACTTGTACAATATAAACAAGAAAATGTTGCTGAAAGAAATGAAAGACAAATAAATGGAAACACATCCCACTTTCATGTGTACCATAAGACTTAATATTGTTAAGATGCCAATACTACTTAAAGCGATCTACAATTCAGTTCAATACCTATCGAAATCCTAAACATCTTTCTTGCAGAATCAGAAAAAAACCCATTATGAAATTCAAATGGAATCTCAAGGGATGCTGAACAGCTACAAGAATCTTGCAGAAGCACAAAGCCAGAGGACTCACACTTCCTGATTTCCAAACTTACTACAAAACTACAATAACCCAAATAGTATGGTAGTGACATAAAGTTAAACCAATGGAATAGAGAGTTCAGAAATAAACCCTCCTATATATGGTCAAATAAATTTTGATGAAGGTGCCAAGATCATTTAATGGAGAAAACAGTCTTTTCAACAAATAGTACTGGGAAAATTGGATATCTACACCCAAAAGAAGGAAGGTGGACCCTTAACTAACACCGCACACAAAAATTAACTCACAAATTATAGTTAGGGGAGGCGGAGCAAGATGGTAGAACAGAAGCCTCCATCAATCATCATCCCCACAGGAACATCAAATTTAATGACTATCTACACAAAAAAACGCCTTCATATGAATCAGAAATCAGGGGAGTAAACACAGTAACTGGTTTTTACTTCATATCACTGAAAGAGGCACTGAAGAAGGTAGGTAGGACAGTCTTGAATTGCTGACACTACCCCTCCCCCATCCCCCAGCAGTGTGGCCAGCTGTGTGGCACAGAGAGAGAATCTCTGCACTTGCAGGAGGGAGAGTGCAGCAATTGTGAGACTTCACATTGGAACCCAGTGCTGCCAACACCAGACTGAATTCAGCCAGAACCCATGGAGGGAGCATTTAGTCCAGCCCTAGCCAGAGAGGAATCGTCTATCCTAGTAGCAGGAACTTGAGTTTCAGCAAGCCTTGCCACCAAGGGCTAAAGTGCTCTGGCACTCTAAATAAACTTGAAAGACTGTCTAGGCCAGTGGTTCCCAACCCCTAGGCCCTGGACCAGTACTGGTCTTTGGCCTGTTAGAAACCAGGCCACACAACAGCAGGTAATATAGTTTGGCTGTGATCCCCACCCAAAATCTCATCTTGAATTGAAATTTCCATAATCCCCACATGTCAAGGGTACAACCAGGTGGAGGTACTTTGAGTCTCATAAGGTCTGATGGTTTATAAGCGTCTGGCATTTCCCTTGCTTGCACTCACTCCATCCTGCCACCCTTTGAAGAAGGTGTTTACTTCTCCTTTGTCTTCCACCACAATTGTAAGTTTCCTAAGGCCTCCTCAGCAATGGGGAACTATGAGTCAATTAAACCTCTTTCCTTTATATTATTAATAAATTACCCAGTCTTGGGTATTTTATTCATAGCAGTGTGAGAATGGACAAATACAGGAAGTGAGAGGTGGCCAAGTGAGCATTACCGCCTGAGCTCCACCTCCTGTCAGATCAGCGGCAGCATTAGATTCTCACAGGAGCATGAACCCTATTGTGAACTGCACATGGAAGGAATTCTAGGTTGTGTGCTCCTTGTGAGAATCTAATGCCTGATGATCTGAGGTAGAACAGTTTCATCAAGAAACCATTTCTCTTCCTCCACCCCATGGAAAAATTGTCTTCCATGAAACTGGACCCTGGTGCTAAAAATGTTGGGGAATGCTGGTCTAGGCCACAAGGACGGCAACTCTTAGGCAGGACCTAGTGCTGTGCTAGGATCAGAGCCAGTCAACTGGGAGGACACGTCACCTAGTAAGACAGTAGCCGGGGCAACTAAGGGGGTGCTCATGTCATCTGTCCTCCAGTGCCAGGTAGCAAGGCTTGAAGCTCCAAAAGAAACCCCTTCCTTCCGTGTGAAGAGAGAATAGGGAAGAGTAAAGAGGACTTCGTCTTGCAACTGGGATACCAGCTGAGCTACAGTAGGAAAGGACACTGGGCAGTGTCACGAGGCCCCCCATTCCAGGCCCTGGCTCTCAGACAACATTTCTAGACACACGCTGGACCTGAAGGGAAACAGCTGCCTTGAAGGGAAAAACCTAGTCCTGGCAGGATTCATCATCTGCGGAACACAGAACCCTGTGTAAACAGGTAGTATACACCATGGGCCTTGGGTGAGACTCTGAGACATGCTGGCTTCACGTGTAAGCTGGCACATTCATAGCTGTGGTGGCTAAGAGAAGAGACCACTTCAGCTTGAGAAAAACAGAGGAAAGAGCAAAAGGAACTTTGTCTTGAGCTTAGGTACCAGCTCATCCACAGTAGGAAAGAGCACTAAGCAGGCTTTTGGGGTCCCCGATTCCAAGCCTTGGCTCTTAGACAGTATCTCTAGACCTACCCTGTGCCAGAGGGGAGCCCACTGCCCTGAAGCGTGAGTCCCGGGCCTGGCAGCATTCACCACAAACTAAGTGAAGAACCCTTGGGCCGTAAGTGCACATTGGTGGTATCCTGGCAGTACTTCCTGTGGCCCTATAGTGTTGGTGGACATGGGGAGACTCCTCTGCCTGAGAAAAGGGAAGGAAAGAGTAGAAAGAACAGTGGTTTCAGCGCCAGCTCAGCTGAGGTAGAACAGAGCACCAGGTAGATTTCTAAGGTTTCAGAATACAGGCCCTGGCTCCCAGACGGCATCTCTGGACCTGCCCGGGGCCTTGGGGAACTTGCCACCCTTAAGGGAAGAACACAAGCCTGGCTGGCTTTACTACCTGCTGAATATACACCCCTAGGTCCTTGAGCAAATATAGGTAATAGGCAGATGGTGGTTATAGCAGTCCTTCAGAAACACCTAGTGTTGTGCTAGCTTTGGGTCTGACGCAGTGTGGTCCCAGTGATGGTGGCCCAAGGGGTGCTTGTGTCACCCATCCCCAAGCTCCAGGCACCTCAGCACAGAAAGAGAAACTCTTGTTTTTCTGGGAGAAAGTAAAAGATGAGAACAAGAGTCTCTACCTGGCAATCCAGAGAATTCTTCTATATCTTATCCAACACCACCAAGGTGGTACACCTCTAGGAGTCTGCAAGAACCACAATGTTACTGGGCTTGGGGAACCCCCTAATGCAGATACAGATGCAGTGACTAAAAACTTGTATCACTACACCTAACTCTCTTCGAATATCTGGAAAACCTTTGCAAGAAGGGTGGGTATAAACAAGCCCAGATTGCAAAGACTGCAATAAACAACTCTTGAATGTCCAGACACCAATGAACAATCCACAAGCATTAAGACATCCAGGACAACATGACCTCACCAAAGGAACTAAATAAGGCACCAGGAACCAATCCCAGAGAAATGGAGATATGTGATCTTTCAGAGAGAATTCAAACCAGCTGTTTTGAGGAAACTCCAAGAAACTCAAGACAAAGCAGAGGAGGAATTCAGAAACTTATCAGATAAATTTAACAAAGAAATTGAAATAATCAGAAAGAATCATACAGAAATTCTGGAGCTGAAAATGCAACTGACATACTGAAGAATGCATGAGAGTCTCTTAATAGCAGAAGTGATCAAGCAGAAAAAATTAGTGAGCTTAAATACAGGGCTATTTGTAAACACACAGTCAACAGAGATGAAAGAAAATGGAATAAAAAAGAGTAAAGCATGCCTACAAGATCTAGACAAGAACCTCAAAAGGGCAAATCTAAGAGTTATTGGCCTTTAAGAGGAGGTAGAGAGAGACATGGGGTAGAAAGTTTATTCAAAGAGATAATAACAGAGAACTTCCCAAGCCTAAAGAAGGATATCAATATTCAACTACAAGAAGGTTATAGAACACCAAGCAGAATTAAACCAAAGATGATTACCTTAAGGCATTTAATAATGAAACTCCCAAAGGTCAAGGATAAAGAAAAGATCATAAAAGCAGCAACAGAAAAGAAACAACATACAATGGAGTTTCAATACATCTGGCAGCATGCTTTTCAGTGGAAACCTTACAGACCAAGAGAGTGGCATGACATATTTAAAGTACTGAAGTAAAAAAACTTTCATTCTAGAATAGTATAGTATATCTGACAAAATTATCATTCAAATATGAAGAAGAAATGAAGACTTTTCTGATTATTATAATAAAAGCTGATTATTTCATCTGGAATAATAAAATAAAAATAAAAGATTATTTCAAGGCAAATAAAAGATTTCACCAACACCAGAACTGTTCTGTAAGAAATGCTAAAAGAAGTTCTTCAACCAGAAAAAAAAAGACAAGAATGAGCAATAAGAAATCATCTCAATGTACAAAACTGACTGGTAATAGTAAGTACACAGGCACACACAGAATATTATAACACTGTTATTGTGGTGTGTAAACTACTCATAACTGAAGTAGAAAGATGAAAAGATTAACTGATCAAAATAACTACAACTTTTAACACATAGTAGCGTAAGATATAAATAGAAACAAACAAAGTTAAAAGTGGGGAGACAAAGTTAAAGTGTAGAGTTTTATTAGTTTTCTTTTGCTTGTTTTTTTATGCAATCAGTGTTGTCATCAGTTTAAAATAACGAGGGTGTTTTGTTTTGTTTTGTTTTGTTTTGTTTTGTTTTGTTTTTGAGACGGAGTCTCATTCTGTCATCCAGTCTGGAGTGTAGTGGCACAATCTTGGCTAACTGCAACCTCCGCCTCCTGAGTTCAAGCAATTCTCCTGCCACAGCCTCCTGAGTAGCTGGGACTATAGGCACGTGCCACCACGCCCAGCTAATTTTTGCACTTTTTTTTTAGTACAGACTGGGTTTCACCATGTTAGCCAGGCTGGTCTTGAACTCCTGACCTCAGGTGATCTGCCCCCACTGGCCTCCCAACGTGCTGGGATTACAGGTGTGAGCCACTATGCCCAGTCAATTTAAAATAATGAGTTATTAGATAATATTCGCAAGCCTTATGGTCACCTCAAATCAAAAAACATACAACAGACACACACACACACACACAACGAAGAAAAATTAAAACATAACAGCAGAGAAAATCACCTTCACTAAAAAGAATACAAGAAGGAAGGAAAGAAGGAAGAGACTACCAGAAGACAACGAAATGGCAGAAGTCCTTACTTATCAATAATAACATGAACATAAATGGACTTAAACTCTCTAATCAAAAGACAAACAGTGATTGAATGGGTTAAAAAAAACAAGACCCAATAATTTGTTGCCTACAAGAAACGCACTTTACCTATAAAGACATTCTAAGACTGAAAATAAAGGAATAGAAAAAGATATTCCATGCCAATGGAAACCAAAAAAGAGCAGGAGTAGCTACAGAAAATACAAAATACATCAAAGATTCCAAAACAAAAAATATAAGAAGAGATAAAACTGGTCCCTATATAATAAGAAGTTCAGTTCAGAAACAGGTTATAACAATTATAAATACATATGCACGAAACACTAGAGCACCCAGATATATACAGCGAATATTTTTAGAGCTAAAGAGAGCGATTACCTCCAGTACAATAAGAACTGGAGACCTCAACACCCCACTTTCAGCACTAAACAGATCATCAAGACAGAAAATCAACAAAGAAACATCAGACTAAATCTGCACTACAGACCAAATGAACCTAATCAATATTTACAGAACATTTCATCCAATGGATGCAGAATACACATTCTTATTCCTCGGCACATGGATCATTCTCAAGGCCAGACCATAAGTTAGGCCACGAAATAAGTCTTAAAACATTCAAAATAACTGAAATAATATCAAGTATCGGATTTGACCACAATGGAATAAAACTAGAAATCAATAACAAGAGAAATTTTGGAGACTATACAAACATGAAAATGAAACAATATGTTCCTGAATGACCAGTGGGTCAATGAACAGATTAAGAAGGGAAAAATTTATTGAAATAATGGAAACACAACATACCAAAACCTATGGGAAACAGCAAAAGAAATACTAAGAAGAAAGTTTATAGCTATAAGTGCCTGCATCAAAAAAGAAGAAAAACTTCAAATATCCTAATGATGCATCTTAAAGAACTACAAAAGCAAGAGTTAACCAAACCCAAAGTAACTAGAAGAAAAGAAATAATAAAGATCAGAGCAGAAATAAATGAAATTGAAACAAAATACAAAATAAATGAAACAAAAAGTTGGTGTTTTGAAAAGATAAACAAAATTGACAAAACTTTCAGCCAGACTAAGAAAAAGAGAAGACCCAAATAAATAAAATCAGAGATAAAAAAGGAGACAATATAACCAATACCACAGAAATTCAAAGGATCATTGAAGGCTACTATGAGCAACTATATGCCAATAAGTTAGAAAATCTAGAGAAAACTGATAAATTCCTAGACACATACAACCGAACAAGATTGAACCATGAAAAAATTCAAAACCTGAACAGACCAATAACAAGTAAGAAGATCGAAGCTGTAATAAAAAGTCTCCCAGCAAAGAAAAGATTGGGACCCAATGGTTTCACTACTGAAATCTACCAGACATTTAAAGAAGAACTAATACCAACCCTACTCACACTATTCCAAAAAATAGAGGAAAAGGGAATACTTCCAAAACTCACTCTACGAGGTTAGTTATTATCTAGATACCAAAACCAGAAAAAGATCCATCAAAAAAAAGAAAACTAGGCTGCGTGGTGGCTCACGCCTGTAATCCCAGCACTTTGGGAGGCCCAGGTGGGTTTATCACGAGGTCAGGAGTTCAAGACCAGCCTGGCCAAGAGGGTGAAACCCCATCTCTACTAAAAATACAAAAATTAGCCAGGTATGGTGGCAGGCGCCCGTAATCCCAGCTACTCAGGAGGCTGAGGCAGGAGAATCGCTTGAACCTGGGCAGTGGAGGTTGCAGTGAGCTAAGAATGCACCACTGCACTCCTGCCTGGGTGAGAGAGGAAGGAAGGAAGGAAGGAAGCAAGGAAGGAAGGAAGGAAGGGAGGGAGGGAGGGAGGGAGGGAGGGAGGAAGGGAAGGAAGGAAGGAAGGAAGGGTACAGGCCAATATCCCTAATGAACATTGATGGATGGATGGAAGGAAGGAAGGAAGGAAGGGTGGGTACAGGCCAATATCCCTAATGAACATTGATGGATGGATGGAAGGAAGGAAGGAAGGAAGGAGGAAGGAAGGAAAGAAGGAAGGAAGGCAGGCGGGCGGACTACCGGTCAATATCCTTAATGAACACTGATGTAAAAATCCTCAACAAAATACTCAACAACACATTTAAAAGATCATTCATCATGACCAAGTGAGATTTATCCCAGGGATGCAAGGACGGTTCAACATACACAAATCAATGTGATACATCATACCAACAGAGTAAAGGATAAAAACCATATAATCACTTCGGTTGATGCCGAATAAGCGTTTGATAAAATTCAATATCCTCTCACAATAAAAACCCTCAAAAACCTCCGTATACAAGAAACATACCTCAACACAATTAAAAGCCATACGCAACAGACTTACAGCTAGTATCACACTGAATGGGGAAAAACTGAAAGCCTTTCCTCTAAGATCTGAAACAAGACAAGGATGCCACTTTCACCATTGTTGTTCAACATAGTACTAGAAGTGCTAGCTAGAGCAATCAGACAAGAGAAAGAAATAAAGGGCATCCAAGCTGGAAAGAAAGAAGTCAAACTATTCTTGTTTGCAGATGATATGATCTTATAATTGGAAAAACCTAAACATTCCACCAAATTTGTTTTACTGCTAAACAAATTCAGTAAAATTGCAGGATACAAAATCAACATACAAAAATCAGTAGCATGTCTGTATGTCAATAGCAAATGATCTGAAAAAGAAATCAAGAAAGTAATCCCATTTATAGTAGTTACAAATAAAATTAAATACCTAGGAATTAACCAAAGAAGTGATAGATCTCTACAATGAAAACTATAAAACACTGATGAAAGAAACTAAAGAGGACACACATGCAAAAAATGGAAAGATATTCCAGGTTCATGAATTAGAAGAATCAATATTGTTAAAATGTCCATATTACCCAAAATAATCTACAGATTCAATGCAATCTCTATCAAAATACCAATGACATTCTTCACAGAAATAGAAAAAAAAAATCCTAAAATTTATATGAAACCACAAAAGACCCAGAATAGCCAAAGTAATCCTGAGCAAAAAGAAAACTGGAGGAATCACATCACCTGACTTCAAATTATACCACAGAGCTATAGTGACGAAAATAGCATGGTACTAGCATAAAAACAGACACACAGAACAATGGAAAAGAATAAGGAATCCAGAAACAAATCCATATATCTAAGGTGAACTCATTTTCAACAAAGGTGCCAAGAAGATACATTGGAGAAAGGACAATCTCTTCAGTAAGTGGCACTGGGAAAACTGGATATACCCATGCAAGAAGAACAAAACTAGACCCCAACTCTCACCATATACAAAAATCAAATAAAAGTGGATTAAAGGCTTAAATCTAAAACCTCAAACTATGAAACTACTAAAAGCAAACACTGAGGAAAGTTTCCAGGTCACTGAACTACGCTAAGATTTCTTCAATACCCCACAAGCACAGGCAACCAAAGCAAAATGGACGAATGGGATTACATCAAGTTAAAAATCTTCTGCACAGCAAAGGAAGCAATCAACAAAATGAAGAGATATCCCACAGAATGGGAAAAACTATTTCCTATAACAACTCTATAGGAAAATAAAATCTAATAATCCAGTTAAGAAATGGACCAAAGATCTGAAGAGACATTTCTCAAAAGAACACATGAAAATGGCAAACAGGCATATGAAAAGGTGCTCAACATCACTGATCATCAGAGAAATGCAAATCAAAATTACAATGAGATATTATCTCACCCCATTTAAAATGAATTGTATCCAAAAGACAGGCAATAATAAATGTTGGCAAGGATGTGGAGAAAAGGGAACCCTCATACGCTATTGGTGGAAATGTAAATTAGTACATTCACTATGGAGAACAGTTTGGAGCTTCCTCAAAAACTAAAAATATAACTACCATATGATCCAGCAATCCCATTGCTAGGTATATACCTGAAATAAAGAAAATCAGTATATTCAAGAGACATCTGCACTCCCACATTTGCTGCAGCACTGTTCACAATAGCCAAGATTTGGAAGCAACCCAAGTGTCTGTCAACAGATGAATGGATAATGAAAATATGATACACACACACACACACACACACACACACACAAATGGAATACTATTATGCCATTAAAAAGAATGACTTGGCACCTGTAACAACATGGATGGAACTAGAAGTCATTATGTTAAGTCAAAGAGGCCAGGCACAGAAAGACAAATTTTGCATCTTCTCACTTATTTGTGGAAGCTAAAAATTAATACCATTGAACTAATGGAGATAGAGAGTAGAAGGATAATTACTAGAGGCTCAGGAGGGTAGTGGGGGGCAGATAGTTAATGGATACCAAAAAACAGTTATAAAAACTGAATCATGGCCGGGCGCGGTGGCTCAAACCTGTAATCCCAGCACTTTGGGAGGCCGAGACAGGCGGATCACGAGGTCAGGAGATCGAGACCATCCTGGCTAACCTGGTGAAACCCCGTCTCTACTAAAAAATACAAAAAACTAGCCGGACAAGGTGGCAGGCGCCTGTAGTCCCAGCTACTCGGGAGGCTGAGGCAGGAGAATGGAGTAAACACGGGAGGCGGAGCTTGCAGTGAGCTGAGATCTGGCCACCGCACTCCAGCCTGGGCGACAGAGCGAGACTCCCTCTCAAAAAAAAAAAAAACCGAATCAGATCTAGTATTTGATAATGCAACAGGTTGACTATCGTCAATAATAATTTCATTGTACATTTTAAAATAACTAAGAGAGGATAATTAGATTATTTGTAAGAGAAAGAATAAATGTTTGAAGTGAGGTATACCTCATTTACCCTGACAAATATTATACACTGTATGCCCATATCAAAATAAGCTATATACTCCATAAATATATACACCTACTATGCATCCACAAAAATTAGAAATTTAAAAAAGACGGTACTCAGTAATCAAGGATAATAAAAATTGTGCAAATTTTTTAAAAAATTAACTCAAAAAGGATAAAAGACCTAAATGTAAGACTTAAAGCTATAAAATTCTTAAAAGAAAGCACAGCACAAAAGTTTAACACCACTGGATCTAGCATAAGACACCAAAGGCATAGGCAACAACAACAAAAATGGACAAACTGGACTTCATGAAAACTTTTAAAAATTGTACATCAAAAGACACTATCTTAGCCAGGTATGAATGTGCATGACTATAGTCCCAGCTACTCAGGAGGCTGAGGTGGGAGGACTGCTTAAGCCCAGGAAGCAGAGGTTGCAGTGAGCCAAGATCGCACCACTACACTTCAGCCTAGGTGACAGAATGAGACCCCGTCTCAAAAAAAAAAAGAAAGAGAGAGAGACTATCAACAGAATTCAAAAGCAACCCACTGAATGGGAGAAAATAGTTACAAATCATATATCTGATAAGGGGTTCATATCCAGAACAGACAAAGAACTCCTAAAACTCAACAATAAAAAACAATCCAATTCAAAAATGGACAAAAGACTTGAACAGATTATTTCTCCAATGAAGATAAAGAAATAACCAAACCAACCACATAAAAAGAGCCTCAACATTACTAATCATTAGGGAAGTGCATATCAAAACTACAGTGAGATACCATATTCATTTGATAGGATGGCAACTACTTAAAAAAAGAACAGGAAGTAAGTGTTGGCAAAAATGTGGAGAAATTGTGCACTGTTGGTGGAAATGTAAAATGGTACAACTACTGCGGAAAACACTATGGTGGTTCCTCAAAAAGTCAAAACTAAAGATTTTCATTTTTTATAAGATCCAGCAATTATACTTCTGAGTATACACCCAAAAGTACTGAAACCAGGATCTCAGATAGATATTTGTACACCTGTGTTGAAATAGCTCTTTGAACACAGAGAGATATTTTGCCTTCATATTTTAGCATTCACAATAGCTAAACTCATGAAAGCAACCCAAGCATCTTTCAATAGATGAATGGATAAGCAAAATATTATATATCCATATAGTAGAATAATAGCCTTAAAAAGGAAGGAAATTCTACATTATGTACAACATGGATGAACCTTGAGGACATTATACTAAGTGATGTAATCACATCAGAAAAGGACAAATATTGTATGATTCTACTTACACGAGGTACTTAGTCAAAATCATCAAGACAGAAGGTAGAATGGTGGTTGCCAGGAACCAGAGGGAGTAATAAATAGGGAGTTGTTGTTTAAGAGGAAAGTTTAGGTTTTACAAGATGAAAAGAATTGAGATGGATGGTAAAGATGGTTGCACAACAATGTGAAAGTACTTAATGCCACTGAACTGTACTTAAAAATGATGAAGATGATACATTTTATGTTATATATACTTTGCCACAATTTTTAAAAAACCTTCGGGGACAAGCATTTCAAGAAGGAA
This sequence comes from Rhinopithecus bieti, assembly GCF_001698545.2. Lineage (NCBI taxonomy): Eukaryota > Metazoa > Chordata > Mammalia > Primates > Cercopithecidae > Rhinopithecus > Rhinopithecus bieti. Next base: position 2,307,204 of record NW_016809194.1, on the reverse strand, counting down.
TAGATATTAAAAACTATTAAAAGTTGCTTGGAATCAAAGAAGATGAGAAGAGGTGATTAGATCTGAGGATTATTGCTCTCTAGCAACTTGCAAGAAAGTAGTTTTAGCAGTGTGATGGGGCAGAAGCTAGGTTATATTAGGCTTACTACACATGAGAGCTGAGACTATGATGGCCATAAACACTTATGAATATTAAAACTGTAATAGTTAACATTTATTGAATGCCTACTCTCAGATAATGTTCTGAATATTTGAAACACACCACTTTAACAGAAACTTACAATTCTCTAAGGTAAATGATTCTCATTTTACCACTGAAGAACTGAGATTCAGAAAGGTTATTAAAGTACAGTAGTCCCCCCTTATCCAAGGTTTCGCTTTCCTCAGTTTCAGTTACCCATGGTCAACCGAAGTCCAAAAACATAAGTGGAAAATTCCAGAAGCAAGTAATTCATATGTTTTAGATTTCACACCATTCTGAGTAGCATGTAGTATATCCACACTATACAGGATACCCACCCATTAGTCACTTAGTAGTTAATTCAGTTACCAGATCAACTGCCACAGTATTTTTTTGCAGTGCTTATATTCAAGTAACCATTACTTTACTCAGTAATGGCCTCAAAGTACAAGAGTGGTGATTCTGGCATATTATTTTAATTGTTCTATTTTATTATTAATTGTTGTTAATCTCTTACTGTGCCTAATTTATTAAACTTTATCATAGGTATGTATGTATAGAAACAATCATAGTATTAATATGGAGTTCAGTATTATCCATGGTTTTAGGCATCCACTGGGGGTCTTGGAAAGTATCCCGTGGATAAGGGGGCGACTACTGTACCTTGCCCAATAACTGCCAAGTATTGCTCATTCTATAATCCATGCTTCTTTGAGAAAGACAACAAAATAGCCCACCAATTTGAAGTGCCATCTTACTTTTTAAAATTTACCTCTTACTTTGGGCCTCTCAATTTTCCAATATTTCCCCTTGTATTTCCAAGACTTTTCTATACCATTAGATTTGTATATCTGGTGGACCCTAGCCTCTGAAATAACACCACCTTCCACCTCCCAATGATTTTTACCTCTACAATATTCTACTGATTATACAGGTTAGCCCTGTATAGGTAAAGTTAACCCTGTACAGGTTAGCCTTGTATCTGTACAATCAGAATATTGTACAAATAACAGAGTACAACTTCCAAGGTTAGGTCATAAAAGATAATGTGGTGTTCATCTAGTTCTCTCTTAGTTCACCCACTCTGGGGTAAGCTAGCCATGAAAAAATTCAAGCAGTCCTAAGCAGAGGTCCAAGTGGTGAAGAACTGAGGCCTTTCGAAAAGCCAGCACAAATTGCAAACCATTTGAGTGAGTCAGCCTAGAATTGGATCCTCCAGACCAGTCAAGCCTTGAGATGACTGCAGTCCCAGATAACATCTTGACTGCAATCTCACAAAATACCCTGAGCCAGAATTACCCAGGTAAGCAGCTCCAAAACTCATGCTACACAGAAACTGTGTGAGACAATAAACGTTTATTATTGTTTTAAGCTACTAAGTTTTGAGGTAATCTGCTATCCAGTAACAGATAATTAATACATCAGGCTAGATTTGAAAAATACTTTATACCACAAAATTTACACGTTATTACATCATATGCGACATCTTTGGTTTGTCTTGATCAAAGTAGCTAAAATCTTTATTTCTTATAAAAAGTATGGAAAGGAAAACTATTACAATTTCAAATAAGTGATTTATTTAACCATAATAAAATAACGTTCCCATATGTCAAAGCTACCGACACTGTAATTTAACTTCCACTAAATGCTCTTGGAAAGTCACACAGACACACTCCTGGGCTGGAGGCTGGAGCAGATCAGACAGAAGACTAAGTCATCATCTTCTTTTTCTACCAATCCTATTCTGATGATATAATAAAGCTGATGATTAACAAAATGCTGTCTTCCAAAAATTAAATCTGTATAGCTCATTCTTACATGATTATGGTAATAGTTGTAAATTCTCTGAGGGCAAAGAGCACTGTCATTTCAACCTTTTTTTTTTTTTGAGACAGAGTCTTGCTCTATCTCCTAGGCTGGAGTGCAATGGCGCCATCTCGGCTACTGCAACCTCTATCTCCCAGGTTAAAGCAATTCTCCTGCCTCAGCCTCCCAAGTAGTTGGGATTACAGGCGCCCACCACCACGCCCAGCTAATTTTTGTATTTTTAGTAGAGACAGGGTTTCACCATGTTGACCAGGCTGGTCTCAAACTCCAGACCTCATGTGATCCGCGTGCCTCAGCCTCACAAAGTGCTGAAATTATAGGCGTGAGCCACCGCGCCCGGCCTGTCACTTCAACTTTCATAGGCCACAGGATCTAGTACAGTTCAAAATATGTTTGTAAACTGCACAGGCTTTGTATTGCAAGATCTAAATGTCTAAAATCAGCACATCAGTTAATTTAAGTGTCAGCTATTGTTATTTTTATTGAATTAGTTTACAGCATTTCCAGTTTAACGAAACATCAAAATGCAAAGTCCTTTCTCATTTGTAGAACCAAAAGGTTCTACAATGTTATTTCCTATATGGTTATAAACATAGTTTCTAATCCATGGGTCCCAGATCACTTCTGGGCTCCAATTTAAACACCGTAAGCCCTTAATAAACTAGGCATTATCCACAGGCTAATAAACTACAAATACACTATTGTATTTCAAAACATAAGAAGATAGTTGTACTAATAAAATACTACTGTATTTTATCAAATCTAAAATACCATTAATGACTTAAGAGTCACCATTACTTTATGTACCATTAAGACAGAAAAACATTACCAATTCAACTGTGACATCCATAAGATGCATCCCAATGTTAAAGACATTCAAATGTGGAACAGGGCAATGTGCCTCTTAGTATCCATGAAATACAGTCATTCATCTTATCACAATGTTGTTTAAGAAATGGATTCCAGGCCAGGCACGTGGCTCATGCCTGTAATCCCAGCACTTCGGGAGGCTGAGGTGGGCAGATGACCTGAGGTCAAGAGTTTGAGACCAGCCTGGCCAAAATGGTGAAAGCCCGCCTCTACCAAAAATACAAAAATTAGCCGGGTGTGGTGGCAGGCGCCTGTAATCCCAGCTACTCGTGAGGCTGAGGCAGGAGAACTGCTTGAACCCGGGAGGCACAGGTTGCAGTGAGCCGAGATCAGGCCTGGGCGGCAAGAGCGAAACTCCGTCTCAAAAAAAAAAAAAAAGAAATGGATTCCAAATGTCCAGCTACCATCATTCAGTTTCCAAGAAACTTTATGACATCGAAAAGGGGTCCTGTTATGCAAAAAAGACTGAGTACTAATACTTTAAAATAAATATCTGTTGATTTTTAAAAAGTTATTTCTATGGCTTATTTTTAATGATAACAGAAATTAACAGTTACAATTTATCAGAAAGTATATTTTACAGGCCAGGCCCTTGCAGCACTTTCAAATATTATATCTAATTACCACAACTTTACAAAGTAAATATTACCTCCATTTTATACACAAGAAAACTAAGATTCAGAGAGAGAAAATCACTGTTTAAAGGTCTCACAGATAATAAATGAAAGAAAGGTGAATTGCAACAAATTTAAATTCAGCTACTTTCTCTACTGCCTTCAAATATGAATAGATCTCATATAACCTTAAAGAATCCCTTCTCATTCCTAAAGATTCTGTCTTATCTTCCTCACTCTTGTTACTAGAGATAATAATGAAAATGAAGATTAAGGATAGGCCTTTGGAAATGACAAAAAGAGCTCATAGTGAATTCTCAACATAAATTGTTTTTGGCTTTTTTTTAGGTTTTAAGAGGTAAAGGGCATTGAGACAACAAATGTGTACTTTTCATTTGAGAAATTTAGCTAGTGACAGTACTGATACAGGTGATCAAATAACTCTGTTTAATCAAAAAGTGTGTGGGGAGCCAGGCATAGTGCTGTGCACCTATAGTCCCAGATACTCAGGAAGCTGAGGAGGGAGGATCCCTAGAGCCCAGGAATTGAAGACTGCAGTAAGCTATGATTGTGCCACGGCACTCCAGCCTGGGCAACAAAGCAAAACCCCTGTCTCTAAGAAAGAAAAAATAGTTTGGGGGAGGGCAGTAGACATTCCAGCAAAAAATGACAGACTGACTATATACATTTATCTTCTTTCTGTCCCAAAACTCTACTAAAATGACAATCTAGGAATTTTTTTAAGTATAAAACTCTAAGAATAAAAAGAATGGGGAAGGTGACAGCAGCAGATAAGAGGTTTTAATAAATTTTAGAAGACAAAAAGCAGAGAGAGTAGTAAACTGACAGCACACAAAATGGAAAACTTGAAACACCTTCAAAAAGGGATATCAACAGGAAGCAAGCCATTCCAGCCCCTAGACACCAAAAACGTTGAGGAAGTGGAAGTATCAGGTACTTGAGAAGGTAGAGTTAAGGGGACATGGCTAAATATAGGAGGACTGGCTGAAAAAGCAGTTAACAGGTCCACTCAACTCCCACCTCCACTACCTCCATCCTCACTATACTATACCCAGAAGCCTGCAGTCAATTAAAGGATGGAGGAAGGACTCAGGGGTATCACTCCAGACTCAGCAGAAGGCAAAGGTGAGAAACACAGATTGAAAATATGTCTACATACTAAATAGTAGGATCTCTAGCCCACTTCCTTCATCTAACTCCATAACACCCACAACTAGGAGTATGTTTACTTAAAAAGTCTAACTGCAGGAAAACTAGGATATTGGCTGTGTGTTTCAAATATCCATTATTTAAACAATGACACATGAATTACAGACTGTCCACAACACAGAGTATTTGCATATATCATTCAAGAGTGACCTCTAAAGTTAAGCACTTAATATTGAGTTACGCATCTTTTTCCTTTTCTTTTTTTCTTTTTTTTTTTTTTTTTTTTTGAGACGGAGTCTCACTCTGTCACCCAGGCTGGAGTGCAGTGGCACGATCTCCGCTCACTGCAAGCTCCACCTCCGGGTTCACGCCATTCTCCTGCTTTAGCCTCCCGAGTAGCCGCCACCACGCCCAGATAAATTTTTTTTTGTATTTTTAGTAGAGACAGGGTTTCACTGTCTTAGGCAGGATAGTCTCGATCACCTGACCTCATGATCCGCCCGCCTTGGCCTCCCAAAGTGCTGGGATTACAGGTGTGAGCCACCACGCCTGGCCTGCATCTTTAATTCTTTAATCAAAATACTAAATGGCTATTAGTTTGCACTAGAAAATTCTCTTGGGGATTAGTTTCACAAACAAGGACTTATACTCCTCCCACAAACATCCGAAAATTGTGAGAAATACAATGTAATTTTCAGGAACCCAGTGTGTAAGTCCCCCTAAAAGATGCTAACTGCAAAAAATACATATAAAAACCAAATAACAAATAGCTAAAAGATTATTATTAGAGATGTCAAAAATTATCAGAGATGAAAGGAACAGATGTAATCAGTATAGCAATCAGGATCATCTCAGGAATTTATAGAAAACAATTTTAAAAATCAGATTTCTGGCTGAGCGCAGTGGCTTACACCTGTAATCCCAGTACTTTGGGAGGCTGAGCCGGGTGGATCATCTGAGGTCAGGAGTCTGAGACCAACCTGGCCAACATGGTGAAACCCCATCTCTACCGAAAATACAAAAAATGAGCTGAGTGTGGTGGTGTGCACCTGTAATCCCAGCTACTCAGGAGGCTGAGGCAGGAGAATCGCTTGAACCCAAGAGGTGGAGGTTGCAGTGAGCCGAGATTGTGCCACTGCACTCCAGCCGAGGCAATACAGTGAAACTTCGTTTCAAAACAAAAAATCAGATTTCTCAGGTTTGAACCCCCAGAAATTCTACTTTCTATAGATATTTAGTGGGGTCCACATATTTGCATTTCTGTATTTTTAGAAGCAGCCCAGGTAATTCTGATGCACATGGGCAGTGAACCAATCTTTGAAAAACACTATCCTACATTTCAGAAATGAGAGACTCTCATCTAGTGCAACTAAACAGGCACTGCCACTTAATGGCAGAGACAGACCTAGAACCTTAACCTCTGCTGCTACAAATTCTCGGAAAATCCCAAAATGAGAGATACACACACAAATACATACATACAACAATGAAGGGAAACTGAATTAGAATAATTTGTCCTTTTTGCCATGACTTAGTGAAAGTTTTAGAGCTGAGCAATAGCCACTACCAACATGTTGCCATCAAAAGCAAAATTTTTTAATTTTAATAAACTAAAATTAAACATTCAGGTCCTTGGTCTATCTATCCAAATTTCAAATGCTAAACAACCACATCTGACTAGTGGCCACATACTGGACAATGCAGATATAGAACACCCACACTGCAGAAAGATCTACTGGCTAGTGCCATATTCTTTTTCTTTTCCTTTTTTTTTTTTTTTTTTTTTTTTGAGGTAAGTGTCTCACTCTGTCACCCAGTCTGGAGCGCAGTGGTGCAATCTCGGCTCACTGCAACCTCCACTTCCTGGGTTCAAGCGATTCTCGTGCCTCAGCCTCTGGAGTAGCTGGGATTGCAGACATGCACCATCATATCTGCCTTATTTTGTATTTTTAGTAGAGATGGGGTTTCACCACGTTGGGCCAGGCTGGTCTCAAACTCCCAGTCTCAGGTGATCCGCCCACCTTAGCCTCCCAAAATGCTGAAATTACAGGTGTGAGCCGTGGGGCCCAGCCTGGCTAGTGCTATATTCTAAAGCTTACCTACTCAGACAGTCACCAAGGCTGCTTTCCTTAGAACGCAACAAAGAAAAATGACAATGACAAAACCTACAGTAGTTAAGCACCTGGCCTAGTTTGATAATAAAATATAGTCATGCATAGCATAATGATGTTTTGGTCAACAACAGACCACATATACAACAGTGGTCCCATAAGATTATAATAGAACTAAAAAATTCCTACTGCCTTAGTAAAGTCACAGCTGTTGTAGCCATCATAATGTTAAAGCACAATTTTTATGAATTTCGTGTAGCCTAACTGTACCGTGTTTACATAAAATCTACAGTAGTGTACAGCAGGAGGTGAGCAGTGGGCAAGTAAGCAAGCAAAGTTTCATCCGTATTTACAGCGGCTCCCCATTGCTCAAATTACGGCCAGAGCTCTGCAGATTAGCAGCGCCACTAGAGTCTTATAGGAGGGTGAACCCTATTGTGAACTGTGCATGCAAGGGATCTAGGTTGCTGTTCCTTATGAGAATCTAATGTCTGATGATCTGAAGTGGAGCTGAGGCAATGATGCTAGTGCTGTGAAGCAGTTGCAAATACTAATTAACATTAGCAGAGAGGTTTGACTGCACAGAGACCATAATAAATCAATTGCTTACAGACTCATATCAAAACCCTACCAGTGAGTGGTAAGTGACAATTAAGCTGCATCTTGTGGCAGGCTTTATAGCAGCAAGGGGATTGATGTACATCAATTGTACAGCTGCATCTGGTGGCAGGCTTTAAGTCAGAATCCGACACTTACTTCAGTCCGCACATGGCCCACCCATTATTTTATTTACTACTTCCATCCACGCCTCTTTCCTGCACTGCACACTTGTCTCAGTCATAGTTTTGGTAAGCCCACAAGCTAACCCTAGCCAAAATGAGTAAAAAACAAATGTGAGCAGAGAGCTTCTTTGAAAAGGGGAAAACACCCAATGATGAGACAGCAGAGGACTCTAAGACTGTTAACAAAAAGAAAGCTGCATTTAAAAGAAAATACCGCCGGGCACGGTGGCTCAAGCCTGTAATCCCAGCACTTTGGGAGGCCGAGACGGGCGGATTACGAGGTCAGGAGATCGAGACCATCCTGGCTAACACGGTGAAACCCCGTCTCTACTAAAACTACAAAATCCAGCCGGGCGAGGTGGCGGTGCCTATAGTCCCAGCTACCCGGGAGGCTGAGGCAGGAGAATGGTGTGAACCCGGGAGGCGGAGCTTGCAGTGAGCTGAGATCCAGCCATTGCACTCCAGCCTGGGTGACAGAGCAAGACTCCGCCTCAAAAAAAAGAAAAAAAAAAAATACCAAGGCTCCTACTTAAATAATGGGTCCATTGCAACAGGCGATTCACATTCTCCAAGCCAGCTTTGTATATGTAGCAACCAGCTATCCAAGAAAGCCATGCAACCTTCAAAACTGCTCCATCACATGGAGACCAAGCACCCTGCATTAAAAGACAAGTCTTTTTCGAAAGAAAAAAAAAAAAAAAAACACGAACATGAAGAACAGAAGCAGTTATTGAACATCACCACTTCATCAAATGTGTCTGCACTGACAGCATCATTCTTAGTGGCTAACCGCACTGATAAAGCTAAGAAGCCCTTTACTATTGGTGAAGAGTTGATCATGTCTGCTGCTGAGGACATTTGTCATGACCTTTAAGGAGAGGCTGCAGTTCAAAAGGTGGCACGTGTTCCTCTTTTGGCTTGCACTGTAACTAGACGAATGGATTAAATAGCAGAGGATACTGAGGCACAATTGTTAGCATTAATGGGAACCGTGGTATGGAATCCAGGTTGACAAGTCTACCAATGCTGACAATAAGGCAACAATGCCTGTTTTTGTGTTACATGTTTTCAGGAGGATATGCATAAGGATATGTTATGTGCACTTTTGTTGCCAACCAACACCACAGCTGCAGAATTATTCAAGTTTTTGAATGATTACATATCAGGAAAACTGAATTGGCCATTTTGTGTTGGTATATGCATGGACAGAGCAGCTGCCATGACTGGACGGCTTTCTGGTTTCACTACTCAGGTCAAAGAGGTCACTTCTGAATGTCGAGTCTATGCACTGTGTCATCCATAGAGAAATGCTGGCTAGCTGAAAAATGTCGCCTGAACAATATTTTGCAAGATGTGACTAAAATTATTAACATTAAAGTACATGCTCTTATCTCACATCTGTTTGCACAGCTCTGTGAGGATATGGATGCAGAGCACACACATGTTCTCTCAGCGAGAGGGCTTTCTAAAGGTAGATCACTGGCCAGAGTTTCTTAGTTACAAAAGCTGCTCCAGAGATTTCAGAAAAACAGTCACCACTAGCAGCACATCTCTGTGACACAGAATGGGTTGCAAAACTTGTGTGACACATTCAACCTGCTCAACAAACTCAATCTGTCACTTTGGGAGAGATGGACAACTGTGTTCAAGTCTGCAGATAAAGTAGCTGCATTCAAAGCCAAACTGGAATTATGGGGGCGACAAGTGAACACTGAGATTTCTGACATGTTTCAAACATAGCAGAGATTCTGAAAGAGACTCAGCCAGGGCCTTCTTTCTCCCAGCTGGTGCATGATCACCTATCTCAGCTTTCAAAACAGTTTAAGCATTACCTCCCAACCACAAAAGACCCCCAAACTGGGAAAGAATGGATCCGCAACCTATTTGCGAATAAACCAGGTGAATCGACTTTGTCCGTGCTAGAAGAGCAACTGCTTGAGATCACAAATGACGGTGGACTTAAAAGTCTGTCTAAGACAACTTCAAATTTCCATACATTCTGGATTCAAGTCAAGGCAGAATATCCTGAGATTGTCACAAAAGCACTGAAAAGCCTGCTTCCATTTCCAACTTCCTATCTTTGTGAAGCAGGTTTTCTGCAGTGACAGCAACCAAAACCAGATTACGGAGTAGACTGAACATAAGCAACACACTTTGTGTGTCACTGTCTCCCCTCAGTCCCAGATGGGACCATCTAGTTGCAGGAAAACAAGCTCTGCCTCCCACTGATTCTACATTATGTTGAGCTGTATAATTATTTCATTATATACTACAATGTAAATATAATAAAAATAAAGTGCACAATAAATGTAACATGCTTGAATCATCCCCAAACCATTCCCTCTCCCCTTCGTATGGAGAAAAACTGTCTTCCACAAAACCGGTCCCTGGTGCCAAAAAGGTTGCGAACCACTGGCCTACAACATATAGGCCAGGTGTTTTACATACATAATATCTCAACATCACAATTACTGAGAAAGATATTTCCACTGTTTTACAGATAGATTCTAAGGCTCAGAGAGGTCTTATATCTAATAAGCAATGAGACCAAAATTCAAATTAGTCTGTTGGACTCTAACTAAACTCTAAACTTCACATACAATAGATTAGAAGATAGATACAAAGTTAAAAAAAACAGTCACAGACCAGTATCAGTAGTATTGACGTTATCTTTAAAAAAAATAAATAAGTAAGTAAATCAGAAGAGGGAGAGGTCAGCGTTAAAAGTATAGGAAAAGGAAAGTCTCAAAACAATGGCAGCACATACAAGCATAATCCAGGAAGAAGACAACCCTAACCGAGGACCTGACCCATTTAAATACTGTGGGACACTGGCCTAACAGCATTAAATAAATGCACCATTAACTCTCTCTTTCTAATTATAGTATATAAACAGCCAGTCACCTTCCAGTTATTATGTATCTCCTTTCACAGCTTGGTGACAGGAAAAACGTATTTTAGCCTGGAATGTGAATGTTAGGTCCATTTCTCATTGTAAATTAGTAATTTGGCACCCACATGTTTATACATCACTCCCACGTGAACTTAATATCATTCAATCAATCAGTTATATACTATTGCCCAAGCCCCATCAAACCAGAGTTATGGAAAAGACCAAATTCTGATGAGAACCTGGACCACACTGAATTCACCACGGTAAAGACATTCTAAGAGGCTTCTTGGCAGCCAGTCAAATGGTGTTCCCAAGCAACACAGTGACCTCAAATGCACCTTCTACTTGAACTCCATCAGTGAAAGTCCTAATATTTCTACCAAATTTTAAATCCACTCTTCTTCTTGAACCCTCTTCCTATCTCAGTAAAACCACAGAGCATCCATAGTGATAAAAAAATGGAATTTGGAGTAAGGCAGACCTAGGTTCATTATGTTAACTCCACCATTAACTAGCTGTTTGACTTTGGACAATTACTTAAATATGAGACTCTATTTTCATATAAAATGGACTAAACACCTATGTCAACAGGCCTGTTGTAAGGATCACGAGATAATTTATTCAACAAATACGTGAGTTGCTAAATGTGACAGACACACTGTGCTAGATGATGGACACTGACAACTATCTACTACTCTGCCTGACAAATAGTAGGCATTCAGTGAATGTTATGTTATTACTATTGTATTTCATCAAATCTAGAATGCCACTAATAATAACATACAGCATTATTTTATGTGCTTCTAAGAATGGAAAAATGTCTGCCAATTAAACTATGGCATAGCATTAATTATAAGACATACCCTGACATACCCTGATTTCTGATGTTAAAATGTGAAAAAAACACATACTAAAATTGATTAAATAAGGTATTAATTCAAGCCTTCATTATCTTTGGCTATGCTCTTTGGTTTCCCAGTCTTTGGTCTTGCACTCTCCAAAGTATCCTCCAAGATCTAGATTACACACCTCACTTTAAACTAACCCCTCTCCCAATCTCTTATTTAAAATCCTTCATGCTTCACACCAGGAAAACGTTTAAACTTCTTAGAATGGTATTACAGGCCCTTCACCCTTTCATCCCTCCCAGGTCACCTTCTCAACTTCACCTTACCAGCTCTTCAACAGACCTAACTAAACCAGATTGCATTAACTATGTTTGGATACTTCCACTTATCTTTGCCTCTGTTCTCTATTGCTCTAACTGCCTAGACTTCCCCAGGTGCCCTTTCCCCTCTTCACTATGTGTTAAAATCATACTCAATCTCTAGTACCCAGTTCAAACACCACCTCTGTAGATCTTTCCAAGATAAATGTCTTTGTGCTCTAGGGCAAAATCAATTGGTCATTCCTCTATAACATAATCACAGTATATACTGTGATTAGGAGACCAACCAAATTAAGAACTCCTCTAAGGCAGGAACTAAGGCTTACCTATTATATTGCCTGACAGCAAAACACCAAGTTAAGAATTCAGTGTCTGAAATATCTGTGTCATACCTGTGTCTGAATTCTGGTTTAACCACTCCCTAGCTACATGACCTTCGGCAATCTACTTAATCTCAGACTCAGTATCTTCTTATAATGGGGATAACAAAACCTACCCTAGAAGGTAAGGATTAAATGTAAAATGCCTGGCACACTAGAGCACTCAACAAACATGAGTTGTTATTATTATCATCATTATTGTTTTACTATTTAAAAAAAAAAAAAGACAGGGGACACTCATGTATACTTAGTAAACTGGTTTCATTCATATTCTTTTCTTCTCTACCCATATATGCTCTGACTTTGGCTTGGCAATTTGGGTTACAGGTGGCGGATATACTCTTCATGTACAGGTAACACATGTAACCTGTGCTAACATTCAAATACAGGTATGTTACAGAGGAACAAGGCCAATCCATTTCTAAACCTTCCTGAGTCTTGCTTTCAGTGTTACCTGACCCCTCAAGCCTCCCCATTAATTCCTCGGTCCTATCTCCTCACTCAAGATAGGTTTCCACTTGTGACCATACGTAAATAGGGCAATGCCTAACTTTCTTGTTGTTGGGTAAATAATAACATCATTAATTTACCCAGTTTTTTAATTGGCATTCGCAAGAACTATTTCAGGTTGTTAATGGGATCTAATGGATTAGATACAGATAAACGTATTAATGCAGAGTATCTGAGTAATCATTAGTAAGAACATTTAAATCCCTACTGACTCTTACAAAGAAACTTCATTCTTAAAATTTAAAAGCAATTAGTTTACATAGCAATGATAAGCCTTAACAAGGTACAGCAGTAAGCAGAAGGCCAATATTCTTACATCAGGCTCTGCCATCAGCTAGTCGTGAGACTCTGACCAGGTACCTTGGCATCTCTGCTCTTAATTTATTCATTTGTAAAACAGAGGGGTTGAGAAGGTCTCTTTCAACTCTAAAAAGGATTAAAAATTAAATTTTCACTAGAAAACTGAAAAGAACCAAAATCAGATATCCACTAAAAACTCAAGCAACTCACTTAAGCCATTCAGACATACTTAAGAATACACATGCAAACTTCACCTCAATTTTAAAAATGAATATACAGACACAGTCTATAACTGAGATGAATACAAGTTACAAGGGAACTAATTTACCTCACAGCCACATAATTGTTCTCACCTGGTTTTCTTACTTCTACAAAAAGGTTAAGTGGGATTTATTAAGATAAGAAAAATATTAGCGAAAAATTAGCAAAGCTGTTTTCCCATGAAAACCTAACTGGACCACCTGGGGAGACAGCTTTGGTTCTTATTTTCCAGTCAAACTATCATATTAGCCACTTATTTAGTGGATTGTTGAGCTCTGCAGAAGAATAATTTTAATAGGAAATTTATTCTTCTTCTTTACTATGGTGGCCAGGCATTGTTCTAAACACTTTCATTTTTTTTTTCAAATTTTTTTTTTCATTTTTTTTTTTTTTTTTTTTTTTTTTGAGACAGAGTCTCACTCTGTCGTCCAGGGATGGAGTTGCAATGGCCCGGATCTCAGGCCTCTGCAGGGGCTCCGCCCTCCCGGGTTACACGCCATTCTCCTTCCTCAGCCTCCAGAGGTAGCTGGGACTACAGACGCCGCCACCTCGCGGCTTAGTTTTTTGTGATTTTTTTTAGTGAGACGGGCTGGTTTCACCGGCTCTAGCCGGAGGCCGTCTCGATCTCCTGCACCTCTTGATCGGGGCCCTTCTCAGCCTGGATCCAAAGCTGCTGGGATTACAGGCTTGAGCCACCGCCGCCCCGGGCCCCACTTTTCATATTTTTAACTCATATAATCCTCACAACAATCCCCTAAGTACTCTTATTATCCCTGTTTTACAGATGAGGAAACTGAAGCACAAAAAGGTTAACTGACTTGCCTGAAGTCACTCAACCAGTCAGGTGGTGGAGCTGGAATATAAACGTAGGCAGACTGGCTTCAGAGTTTTTCCTCTCTATGTGTTATTAATATACTAGCATATTAAATAAAATAATGAGCAATAAAATGAATCAGGGTGATTGTGTTAACTCAGCTACAAACCAAACCATATAACCTGAATCATTTAACCTCTTTTCCCATTTGGGTAAAAAAGGAAGTTGAGCTATATAATCTTTAAAGTTCCTTGCAAGTCTAACATTCCATGATTTATGATCCAGAAGCCAAACACCAAAACTGTGGCACAGCAAACAGCTGTCCACTTTTGTCCTCCTCTTTTTATCCTTATCACCTTATCTCCTTACCTTTTTCTTCTGATTCATCTTCCTAAGTTCTTTTATTTACCAGCTGGCTGTCCAGTAACAGTTACACTGATAACCTTGAGGGAAATATAATTTAACAGAGGTGGACACTATCCCACAGACCACACTCTACTATCTCCAAACTATGCAGACTAAGACCTGGGACTAAAAATAGACCAGCCATTACTTCACTGGGCTGTAGAAAGGTCAGTGGTGCCTGAGAACAGGTCAGACCAGACCTAAATGTATGTATGTATAAGTGGATGGATTTATTCATTTTTCATAAAACAGTAGGATATAGGAACGAAGAGCATGGGCTCTTACAATCTCCACAGTTACCTATCCACAATTACTATCAACATAATCAGTTACCTAATGGCTCCAAGATTCAGTCTCCCCCATCTAGAAATAGAGCTAACAACCTACACTGTAAGAGGTGTTTTTAAAGAGCTTACCACAGCGCCTGATACAGTAAGCACTCAAAAAATAACAGCTGCTGTTATTGCCACTACTACCATCACTGTTGTTATTTACAATTTCCATATAAAAGCAAGAGCTCCACAGTCTGATCTGATTTGATTTCAAATTCTGGTTCCATTTACTTACTAAGCATATAGCCTTAAGCAAATTACTGATCTCTCTAAGCCTGGGTTTCCTCATCAGTAAAATGGAGATAATATATCATCTATCTTACAAAACTGTTGTGAACACTGAGATAACATATGTAAAACAGCTGACACCTGGTTCCTAACTGCTCAATAAATGTTAATTCCTTTCTCCTTAATGACAAGCTTACCACACTTCTGCTAATTCAATTTAAAGAAAGGAAAGTAGAATTATGAGATCCAGGGAAGCCAACTTTCTTTTCTCTATTGTCCTGGCTGTGGGGCAGATACCAGACACTCCTCACCCAGGGGACTCCTTTATCCTCTTCCATGATTGATAAGACTAGAGAACCTTTTTTTCAGGCTATCTTCAAACTTCTAATACAGCATATGTATCAATGTACACTGGAATCCTCAATAACTGGTAAGAGTTTCAAGTGGTCCTGAGACCAAAAAGTTTGAGAACCACTACTCTAAGGTATAAAAAAAGCTCACAAAGCACATGGATTACTCTATGAATTACAACTTTACCAAATTTAGCCTAAATAAATTTACCCAGTTTTTTACCCAGTTTTTGTGTATTTTACACAAAATAACCTAAAAACTTCCCACTTTATGATTAAATTTCAGTACTTCAATCTTCAAAAAAATCACTTGTTCACTAGTTATTTATGAACAGTCAATGATAGAACTGGATTTTAGGATTTATATCTGATTTCTAGTCCAAGGTCTTTCTAATACAGCAGGTCATCCTCAATTAATAAGAGATCACTATGTTTTCTTAATCAATATATTAAGCTTCTTGTTATAGAGATTATGAAAATGTTACATTTACAGTAGATTAATTATATTTTCCTTTGACTCCCTAGCAAATAAACAATTTTTAAAGGGTTTTAGTTTTTTGTGTTTTTTTTTCAGACAGTGTCTCACTCTGTCACCCAGGTTGGAGAGCAGTGGTGCTATCTCAGCTCACTGCAACCTCCGCCTCCCGGGTTCAAGCAAGTCTTGTGCCTCAGCCTCCCAAGCAGCAGGCACATGCCACTACACCCAGCTAATTTTTGTATTTTTAGTAGAAATGGGGTTTCGCCATGTTGGCCAGACTGGTCTCGAACTCCTGATCTCAGGTGATCTGCCAGCCTTGGCCTCCCAAAGTACTGGGAGTAAAGGTGTAAGCCACCATGCCCAGCCTAAATTTTAAAAGATTTTCTGATCAGTCCCTATACATACCACACTTGCTTGGTGATGGGAAGAAATAGGTGACTAAATATCAGTCTGAGTAAACAACTAAGACTTTAAAGGCATATAACTTAAGTTACAAAAGTAATCCAAATTTATACAAAAGTATAAAGTAATACAAGACTTATTTGTATTACAAAAGTAATACAAATTTATACAAAAGTAATTTGTAACCATGTTACAAATTTATAACCATGTTTCAAGTCCTCAATCTTCAGTCTTCCCTCTCTATATCATTTTTTAATTTTAAAAATACTATGTTGACTGAAATACAAAACCAAACACACACATACACACAAATTTGGTGTGTGTGTGTTTTGGTTTTCTTCCTGCTATTTTTAAGGTACTGAAAGCTAGCATTTAATGACAAATCAGCCTATAGCAAAGGAAGACTTCTATAAATTTGTGGAATGAACGAATGATTTGTAAGGTATTTGTTCATGAGCTTTCTCTGCTGGCTTCTTTTAGCATTTACTAGAAAAGGAAAGACCTGAAAAGGCAAATACACTGGGCAGGAACCCTGCTGAATTCTGACACTCTCTCATTCCCAAAGACCACCTCAATACCAGGCAACCCACAAACCAGCTGTGATTAATCTGTACAAGTTGGGCAAAGTCTTCCAAACTTTTATTAGGTCAAATCCCTATTCCAAAAAAGCTTTATGTATCTCCAATATATGCATATTTATGTATTAATTATACCCATCTATACTTATGTACAATGTAAAACAAAACTGTTCAAAATAGAAGTTTTAAAAGATGACAAAAGGATGAAATAATTTTACCTTTCATTTATGAATAGTACAAAATATTTTGATCTAAGAAATTATCAATAACAATGCCTTCAGAACAAAACTGAAAAGTTTCATTTTTTTAATCTTCATTAAAAAAACAAAAAAGTTTTTTAAATAAATAAAATCGTCATTTAACATTTTATGATACAGTATTTCAAAAGTCTGGTTCAAAGTTCAGGATTAATTTGATTTTGAAACTTAATTATAATGGCTATAAACTGAAAAAACAGACCTCACGAAGGCAGAATACTCATAATATAATATATACACTTACAGTCAAGTTCATTGTGACTGACAGTAGATGTAAAACCTTACTTCAAAGAGTTAGCTTAG
This sequence comes from Rhinopithecus bieti, assembly GCF_001698545.2. Lineage (NCBI taxonomy): Eukaryota > Metazoa > Chordata > Mammalia > Primates > Cercopithecidae > Rhinopithecus > Rhinopithecus bieti. The sequence goes on along the minus strand of NW_016809194.1, from coordinate 2,289,990 downwards.
GCCAGGAGTGGTGGCTCATGCCTGTAATCCCAGCACTTTGGGAGGCTGAGGTGGGCGGATCATTTGAGAATAGGAGTTTGAGACCAGCCTGGCCAATATGTTGAAGCTCCGTCTCTACTAAAAATACAAAAATTAGCTAGGTGTAGGGGTGTGCACCTATAATCCCAGCTACTTGGGAAGCTGAGCACAAGAATGGCTTGAACCTGGGAGACGGAGGTTGCAGTGAGCTGAGATCAGGCCACTGCACTCCAGCCTGAGTGACAGAGCAAGACTCTGTCTCCGGAAAAAAAAAAAAAAAAAGCATTAACTTAACAATTTTTAAATTTTTGGCAAACTTCTTGTCAAGTTTACTAAAGTGTCATTGTATCTGTAATTTGGCTGCCAAAAAGCTAGTACTAGAAGGAGAAACCTCAGCTCTGTTGTCATTTTCTTGTTGTTCACTTGTGCTTGCATTATTGGTATTACTGTTACAGAATCTTTACAGGAGTCTTAAGACATGTCCTTACTTTTCTTTTCTTTCCTTTTTTTTTTTTTTTGAGACAAAGTCTCACTCGGTTGCCAGGCTGGAGTGCAGTGGCACGATCTCAGCTCACTGCAACCTCTGCCTCCCCAGTGCAAGCAATTCCCCTGCCTCAGCCTCCCGAGTAGCTGGGACTACAGGCGTGCACCACCACACCCAGCTAATTTTCGTATTTTTAGTAGAGACGGGGTTTCACCATGTTGGCCAGAATGGTCTCGATTTCTTGACCTCAAGTGATCTGCCTGCCTTGGCCTCCCAAAGTGTTGGAATTACAGGCGTGAGCTACTGTGTCTGGCCCCCTTACTTTTCTAATACTGTCTTCTCTTACTCCATGGGAGTTTTGGGCACACTCCTTTGGGGCCTACAACTCAAACATACCTGAAATCCCTACCCAGCACACTCAATCATTCTCTTAAATGCTTCCCAGATTCGGACTGAATTTGAAGCTAGGACTAATTTTCCACGGTCACCCGAGGTCAAATAAGATTCTTAGGTTCTTATGATCTGGGCCTTCACCCAAAAGCTGATCCAAAACCAACCTTCAGGATAAACGGACAAGTATAATCTTTTCAGGATACTCATGCTAACACACTTAAAGATGATAAAAAATAGTTATAGCTTCCTGTCTTTACAACATTTATTCCACTCAAGAAACATTTGTAAATGCCAACCAACTCATTGACGCAATCATTTACAAGTGTTATCTTAAATACACTACACTATACTTTCATTTACAAAAGTGTCTGAAAGAAAAAGTGTGGTTTGTGCCCCATCGGGTGGCCAAACTGGAAATTTCAAACAAGTTGCAGCAAGGCAAGTTAACTCTACCTAATCAACATAATACCTTTGGGAAACTGAAGCCTGTAACACAAGTGTTCCCATGGGAGAGTTCTATAAATGAAAATTTTAATAATGTTAACGGTAATGTCTCCTTATACTTGAACATAAGGGAAGAGTAGTTCATGCAGAACCTCTCCTTTCCAAAATCCTGCAATAAAAAATGAACTCATCATCATCCCTTTTAAGTTAAATATGAGAGTTTCACTGGGTTAACATCTTACTCACAGATCAAAATATCAAAAATTTTTGAAAGGATATTATTAATTTTAAAGGATGCTATTAATAGTTCTGTTAAGTTCTGTCCTCTTCATATATCAAACATAATTAAACCATTAAAAAACACAGAATTTTAGAGCTGGATGAGTCCTTAAATAATATGGGGTTGTGAGCTTAGAAATCAAGTCCAATTCTCTAACATTAAAGAAACTTAAGATGTGTCTTAGCTGAAAGAACAAATGATTTCATCAGGATCACACAGTGTGACCTGACTCTCAATGCTTACACATGCTCAAGAGACATACACATATTCCTAAACAAGTGGCTCAACCCCTCTGAACCTGAGTTTCCTTGCCTGGAAAAACAAGGTAGATAATCTTTAAATTCCCTTTAGCTCCAAAATCCTGTAATTTAGAAACCTTGTTATTTTATTACAAAACAAAGGGTACACTGAAAAGAATCATTCATAGGTCCCAAGAAACCAAAGACACACAAGGCCCTAGGGAAAGTTAGCAGCCTAAGATACCAAATACATTTGCGTCTTCTGCTAATATTCTGCAAAATATTAACATGGTCATATTAGTCTATTTGGTTGAAACCAGGCTCAGTTAATTTTGATAAGTCAATTGCAGAGCTTTAAAATATATAGTCACTAATTCTAAATTTTAAAAAAGCTCTTACAAAGATTTACCAGTGTTCTATTTTATATGCCAAGATTTATACTCAAACAGATTACTGGAAACAGGAATAGTCTCAGCTTGTTTGTAAAAACTACTTACAAATGGATCAAATAGATTTTCTTTATATGGCTTCTCCATGTTGGTCTATTATTTTATGCTTTATTATTCTGCCTATGAAGACTGAATCTATGAACACCACAACTTACTTTTCAACTAAAAAACATAATAGTTTTCAGGATATTGATGGGTTATTACCATTAACAATTTTATCAATTCAAGGAATAAAAACCATTAAAAGTTAAATCAAAAACATGACCTAGAATGAACCTTGAAAAGCTCTGGCCCTATATACTTACTTTATGGAAGAAGAACGAGCCTGGGAAAGGCAAAAAAGATTGTACCCAGGTCTCATGGCTAACATATACAAACACTAGTATTTATTGTATTACCATATATACATATTATATATAATTAAATATGATTATAGAGGTAAAACAAAATTTTCAGATTCTAATTCTCTGTTTATTTCAAGTAATATTTAATATAGCAAAATGACACAAAAAACCAAAGAAGCTGAACAGCTCATATTGATTCATAACACTAGAAAGCACCCTAGGCTAGAAACCAAGGGTAAAATACCAAAATTTCACCATCAGTGCTTGAAAAACAAACCCCAGCATCTGTTCTACTGATAGTGTTTTAAGAGCATCATCCTCATATGAGAAACTACAGTTTAATTCATTGTGAAAAGGTCCTTTTCTCTAGCGAATTTTATGGATGTCCTTTTCCCCAAAGTTTTAAACTGCTAAAATTCCTGAACTCTAAAGACTCTCATTTACATCTCTCTATTACTTTTAAAGGAATAGCACCAACTCTTCGGAAACACACAAAACGTAGATTCCAACCCTATAAAATATTCGTTGATTCCAACTTACAAAGAAAAGTGCGCCTTATTTAATTTTGCCTACCAAACGATGAGTTTATCTAGGACAGGAGCCACATAGTAGGAACTCTGCAGAATCAAATTTCAATTATCCAGAATAAATGAATTTTTCAAAACGTAATTTATAACTTGCCTGAGAAAGATAATGCAGACACAACATAATCTCAGGAACTTTGCCCCTCTGTGACCAACCTACAGTAAACATTTAGGAACAGTATCCAAGTGGACTATGTGACTGAGGAGCCCCAGAATCACTGTCGTTCCTCCAGCCACAAAAGCGACATTACAAATTAAGAGGGTTGCATTTTCAAACTAAATCGTATGCTTCTCCTTCCAGCTTCAGATATTGCAAATTAATACAATTCTATGAAATAGTTAAGTGTTGAAATACCTAAAACGAATCATGGCATACATCCAGCCACTATTACTTCAGCCCAAAGCATTCCACGCTATGTAACAAATATAAGATGTGCTTCAGCATGCTCCTGTCCTGTGCCTCTATGAAGAACTGGCAGTGGTGCTGAAAATTACTACTAGAAAGATGAAAGACCAATACCCTTCTTTCAATAAAAACCATCACTTGGACTCTAGCCAAGGTTTTAAAACTGAATGTTATTAGAAACAATAAATCAACTCTGCGGGCTGAAATGGTAGTCCCTTATTTCATTCATTCTTACAAAGCATGGGCACAAAACACTGTAAGAAACTAAGTGACAATAAAGCATTAATAATTCCAGGCCTTTCACTTCTAGCAATAATCAAATACTCTAGGTTGCAAGTGAATTTATTTCACAATATTCAAGATTCTGTTTAACCTACCTGCATCTCTTTCTCTGTCTTCTTCAATTATTACAATGGCTGTATGAATAAATACACTCACTGCTATTGCCCAAACATCCTATCACTAAACTTATATAAAAATCAAATGGAGAACTAAAATAGTTTAATTCATAAAATCTAGCTAGGTTATGTGTGTTCATATTGATTTTATATTCTTTGTTCCTGCACACAAAATAGATGTGAATTCCTGGAGGTTACAGATAAATCGGTCTTTCTCTATCCAGGAGCTGAATTGCCAGCTACTGAGAATAACCTACCGCAATGCTTAAAGTCTCTTAGGTATCTTGTCTTCTGAACATATAAATGGGTTCATTATCTTTATTTTTCCCTGTATTAACGTAAGATTCCTTATTATCTATTAAATACCTTCCAGGAGTGTTAACACAGAAATTGGGAGGGAATGGGGAGCACGATTCCCGTAATACACAGGTAAGGTACATTGTTTACAATATACTAATTTTCTCCCCAGCTAGCAAAACTTAGCAGAAAATATAAAAATGTAAATAATTCTCTTCACTCCTTCCTCTTCCCTCCATTCCAAAACAAGAGGCAAAAACAAAGATTTTATTACTCTGTAGACTTCATGCAATCAGTAGAGTCTTATTATCAAAGCAGAACAGTTGATTACAACGTGTTTATAAAAACTATAACCACTGCCTATGTGACACACACTTAAGTCAAGTTTCAACCCCGTTACAAAGCCTTTGTCAACAGTGGGCAAGAGGGAAAAAGCCGAAGGGCTCTTTGGAATCAAGGAAATCACTGGAGGGGCTTCTCTTGGAAGAGGATTCCTTGGTGAGAGGTGGAGAGAAACAAGACCTAACCTCGGCGAGGGGGCGCTCGCTGAGGGTGAGGACAAGAGGTCAGGGCGAGTGGGGAGAAGGGGATTAGCGCGACACCGCTGCGACCGGGGGCTGCCCTCGCACCGTGACTCCCCAACCTGCAGCTCACCCTCCCACCGTTCCCCGGCCCCGGCCCGGGCAGCGCCTTTCCTCCCGGCCCTCCGCCTGCATATCCGTTACCCCGGCGGCAGTGGGGCTGCGGGGGAGGGGAAGGACAGCGGAGCCGGGAGGCGGCCGGCCGCGGCGGGGATGCCGCAGTGGCTCCCCGCGGCAGCGGGTCAAAGTCTGCCCGGGCACAGGGAGGCAGCCGAAGCGGAAGGCGGCGGTGGACGTCAGGACTGGTGAGATGGTGGACCCTCCGAGTCCTCCCACACCCCAGCCGCTGCCGGTACCTCATACTGGATGTATTGCTTCCTCCACTCGGGAGTGATGTGCGCGGAGAGGTGCTCGGCGAACTTCATCCTGCCGTTTCCCCCTCACTCCCACTCGGGTCCAGCAGCTACAGGCGGCGGCGGCGGCGGCGGCAACAGCGACTCCGACTCCTCCCCACATGGGCCCCGGCGCGGCGCGGCGCTGCGCTTCTCTCCTCCTCCGCCGCCGCCGAGGTCTCTTCAGAGCCGCCCGCCCGCCATCTTCCTCCTCCTCTCCATAGCCCCGCCCCTCCCCGCCCTCTAGACGTCATCGCCATGGTAACCGCCTACACCGCCCTGACGAAGGGGGCGCTGTAAGGGGTGGGGCTTAGATACGTTTCTTAAGACTCCGCCCCTTGTGGGCCGTAAGCGATGAAGGCACCTCCCCGGACCTCTTCAGTCTGGCTCCTGTTGGCCTACAGCTGCTCTCTATCGCCAGTCTGGGAAGCAGCAGTGTTGTTATTGCAATTAATATTAATACTGTAGCAACAATAATCCACACAAGACGTTTATATTTACAAAGAACTGTGCAAATATTTTTCCATTTTGATATTTATTCTTCATAAAACCCTTAAGAAATGGATCAGCACTAATCCAAACTAAGAAGCTGAAACAGATAGTTCAGAACTAAATGTATTTAAAGGAACAGTATTTTACATACTCTAGGTGCTCAATAAATGCTCATTGAATTTAATTAAAGCCATCAATGACAAAAAGTGCATGCTATTTCTGAATTTCAATGTAGTTGTCTAGTCCCGGGGCTATCAGAAAGGCCAATAAAAACACCAAGTGCGGGTACCAACTGCGCTTGTAAAACTGAGCTTCCTGGAGTTGGGGGTGAGGGTTGGCAGGGAAACCAATGTTGAGAGGAAAGAGAACCCCCTAGAAGTACAGCCCTAAGCCCACCCCAGTAAAACCAGAAACAGGCCCAGCATCCAGGCTGAGCTGTCCCTGGGGAACTTGGGCAGCGATCACTCACAGAGCTCTGTACTACATTAAATGTGGGAGTGACAGTCTTGGAAGTCCCGATTCAAGACAGAAACCCAGGTCCTGCCCTGGGTGGAAGAGACCTAATAATAATTTATTGAGCACTCACTGTTCCTGTACCAAGTACCATTCTAAACCTCTTACATGTACTTTGTCCCTTAGTTCTAACAATTTTTTTTTTTTTTTTTGGTCTCGCTTTGTTGCCCAGGCTGGAGTGCAGTCACACCATCATGGCTCACTGCAGCCTTGACCTCACAAACTTAAGCAATCCTCCCACCTCAGCCCCCTGAGTAGCTGGGAATACAGGTGCATGCCACCATGCCCAAGTAATTTTTTTGTTTAGTTTTGGGAGAGATGAGGTTCTTGCTACGTTGCCCAGGCTGGTCTTGAGCTCCTGAGCTAAAACAGTGCTCCCACCCAGGCCTCCTAAAGTGCTGGAATTACAGGCATGAGCCACCTTGCTCAGCCTAACCCTCACAATTTCGATGAGACTTCAAGATTTACTAAGGAACTACTATGCCTGGAGCAGTATTCTGAGATATCATTCTCTGCTGTCTTTTTTTTTTTCTCCATGTACTTTTCCCCTTTCCCTTCCCCTTAATTCATGCCAATAGGGATTCTGCAATCACTTCCCAGGAGAGGGATGACACAAGATGGAAAATAGGCATAGACTATGAGTCTTTCTGGCTTTTTCTGTATAAAAGCCTGGTGAAAAGGTAATCAAGGTCAAAAAAAATAAAGGAAGAAGAGTGAGGACTCCTCTCACCTCAGACCTCCCTCTGCTCACCATCAAGAGTCCCCTCTGCTGGAGGTAAACCTTGCCAGGAGAAAGAAACAAGCAAAAAGGAATATCTGTGCTACCAGGAAGGAGGCGAGACCACAGAAAGGAAATAGCTGTGTGTTGCACCTGGGAAAAGGGAACCAGGGACAGCTACAAAAGAGATTCCTACCTTTAGCCAGTCATGGACTAGAATGGGAAATTCTTAGTAGCAGCCCTGGTGGACGATGGCACACTGCTCCCAGCAGCACCATACCTCCATGCCTTAATTGTGCAAAAATTCTGGAACCATGGCCCAACCCAAGAAAGTAAGGAAACCCTCAAAACTCACTCTAAAATTCTTGATTTTTCTCATGCCTGATCCAGAGCCCTGCCACCTAGGGCATGACAATCTTAATTCATCCACAGAAGAAGATTTAATAATAAATTTCCTGCCAGGCGCAGTGACTCACGCCCGTATTCCCAGCACTTTGAGAGGCTGAGGCGGGAGGATCACCTGAGGTCAGGAGTTCAAGACCAGCCTGCCCAACATGGTGAAACCCCATCTCTACTAAAAATACAAAAATTAGCCGGATATGGCAGTCACATCTGTAGTCCCAGCTACTCAGGAGACCAAGGTGAGAGAATCACTTGAACCCAGGAGGTGGAGGTTGCAGTGAACCAAGATTGCACCACTGCATTCCAGCCTGGGTGATAGAGCAAGACCTCGTCTCAAAATAAATAAATAAATACATTTCCTTATTCCCAGCATTAGTTTTGGATATTTTACTGATAGAACCATCAAATACTTAGTATTTATTGAACATCAACTCTCTGATTTACTCTGAATCAGAAGAGCCCCCTGACTTAGACTTTCTTTTGTGAATAGGCAAGCAACCCTTCATTTAACAAAACTTGATTGAGGCCTGTGATATTCCAGTCAAGTCACTTTAGGAATGAAGGACAGTTCAAAATAAATTAAGACTGTTTTTTCCTTGGAGGAAATCACAATTCAGTCAAAAAGATGGGGCCGGGGGTGGTGGTTCACACCTGTAATCCCAGCACTTTGAGAGGCTGAGGTGGGTGGATCATTTGAGGTCAGGAGTTCAAGACCAGCCTGTCCAACATGGTGAAAACCCATCTCTACTAAAAAAAAAAAAATTTAGCCAGGCCTGGTGGCACACACCTGTAATCCCAGCTACTCAGGAGGCTGAGGCACGAGAATTGCTTGAACTCAGGAGGCGGAGGTTGCAGTGAGCCGAGATTTCACCACTGCACTCCAGCCTGGGAGACAGAACAAGACTCTCTCGCAAAAAAAAAAAAAAAAAAAACCAACAACAACAACAAAAAAAAAAGATGGGCAGATAGACCAATAGCTCTTAGACTACAGTGTGATACGTGCTATAATTGAGGTATGTGTAAAGAAACAAACATCTAAGGATCAGAGAAGCTGATTTTGAAATCCAGTCTTAGTCAACCATCTGGCAGGGAAAAAGACACCCCAAAGATCACCCCAAAGGCAAAAGGCAAAAAGTCAGAATTGTTAAAGAATGACAAGAAATTTTCTGACCAGAGTACCCTTTAAGGCAGTCAAATGTCCCCTCTCAAAGAAACTGCCTGGTGTAGTTTGGCTGTGTCCCCACCCAAATCTTAACTTGAATCATAGTTCCTATAATCCCCACACATCTTGGGAGGGAACTGGTGGCAGGTAATTGAATCATGGAGGTAGGTTTTCCTATGCTGTTCTTGTGATAGTGGATAAGTCTCATGAGATCTGATGGGTTTATAAAGGGCAGCTCCCCTACACATACTCTCTTGCCTGCCACCACATAAGACGTGTCTTTGCTCCTTCTTTGCATTCCACCATAATTGTGAAGCCTCCCCAGCCATGTGGAGCTGTGAGTCCATTAAAGCTTTTTTCCTTTATAAGTTATCCAGTCTTGGGTATGTCCTTATTAGCGGTGTGAAAACGGACTAATACACTCTCCTTGCTCCTGTCTCTTGTCTTCCCAGTCTGGCTCCCACATTGCCCAAGTGCAGTCCCCTTATTGTCAATAATAATTTGTATTAGACTATGAGGTCCTTGAAAAAAACTGCTCATCTCTTGTTTTCTCCAATTTAGCACAGTGCCTGGCACTCAGGCATTCAATAAATGTTGAAGGAACAAAGCAAAGGAGGGCAAGAAGGGGAAGGAAGAAGGAAACAGGAGGCCACATGGAGGAGAGTTGTAGGAAATGAAGTTAAGTTGCAACAAAATTGTGAAGGAATAGTTCATGACAGCATAGGCAGTGTGGGGCCTTTGAGGAAGGTTAAGCAGCGAGTGACTAACTCAGGTTTGGAAAAGCAAGCTAGTGTAGCTTCCTGGGTTTGAACACTAGCTCTGGGAGTAAACAGGCCTGAATTAAAATTCCAGCTCTGGCATTTACAAACTGTGTGACCTTCGGCAAAGTGCACTAGCTCTTAAAGCCCCGGTTTCCTCATCTCTTAAGTGGGTATTACCACACCTTTCTCACAAGTTGTTTGGAGAATTAAATGAGATTCTGCATATAAAACACTTAACATAATGACTGGCCCCGGTTTAACATAAAAATTGGTAGCCCCTCAAAAACATCTGTCAACAGTGTGAAGGATGAACTAGGGCAGAGACAAACTCAAGACCAATTTATTAACAAGCACCTATGTAACACTTACGATGTGCCGGGCACTGTTCTAAGCACTTTACAAATATAAATGTATTTAATCTTCACAAGAACTCTAAGAGGTAGCTACATTGTTATCTTCATTTTATAGATGAGTAAAGTTAGACATAGAGGTTAAGCAACTTACTCAAGATCACCCCCCTATTAAGCAGTAGACCTGGATCTGAGCCCTGGCAACCCAGATGCAGAGTCCTTGCTCTTGAGTACTATGAGTGTTATGCTGACTGTGGATGCAACAGCTCCAGCCAGTTAGGATAATGGACAGAAGGAGATGTGACATGTGACTCTAACTCTAGTGACTGGGTAGATGCTGCTGCCGTGAGCTGTGATGAGAAATGAAAGTAGAGAGCAAGTCTGGGGCCCTATGAGATGTGGGAAATATGAAGGAATCAATGGAACATGCAGTACTCCAGTTGGAAATACTGATCTAGAGCTCTAGAAAGAGAAGTTAAGACTGAAAACTGAGGAGCTATTTGCATGTAAGTGATAATTAAGTTTGGTAAATCTGCCAAGAGAGAGAGAATAGAGTGAAAAGGAAAAGAGCCCAAGGGAACATCCTTGCGTGAGCCTGATAAAGACAATGGGTCAAGGAGGGAGGCTGAGATGTGGTCAGAGTGGGCAGCAAGACTGTTAGGAGAGAGTAGTGTTAAGGAAGCCATAACAAGATGAAACTTTCATAAAGGAGGCAGTGATCAACAATGTCAAATGTCATAGAGAAATTGAGTAGGGTGACTTCTAAGCCATTGGGTTTTTAGCAAGTAGAGAGTCATTAGTAACCTCAGAAAAATGGCTTTGATATCACAAAGGGCTACAAACGGCTGAACAGTGAACAGCATTTTGTTTTTGTATATCATAAACTGTGTTTATTCCATGTACATGTTTTAAGACGACCAGGAATGAGAACTTAATAGTATACTCAGCAGTTTATCTAGAAATTCATAAGTGCTGAGTCGGAACACTTTATATTTATCACACATAATGCTAAGTTCTGGAAGAGTTATACTTACCACAAAGTAACTATTCTAAAACTTAGAATTATGTGTGATAAATATAAAGCCAAATCGTTGCTTGAAAAAACAAGACTGGGGATCATGCCGAAAGGTGAAGAACTGACCTGCAGAGAGACAAAATCTTAAGCAATATCTCCCATTGAAACTGAATAAGCTAAGGTGTCTCAGGAGTAAATATCACATTTTCAGTACAGCTCAGACTCCGAATTATACGGGACCCAGTTCAGTTTTAAAATACAATAGACTTATCAACCCAATATCTGTTTGAGTCCCTGCATTCAGTTCTTTTGGGCATATATCCAGCAGTGGAATTGTCAGATCATATGGGAATTCTATGTTTAACCGTTTGAGAAAATGAAGGTTTTGAGTGACATCTTTAATCAGATAAATCATACGCTTTTTTTTTTTTTTTTTTTTTTTTTGCTGAGTGGAAAATAGTCTTCAGGGGAGAGAAGGAAGAAGCAGGATATATTAGGTTCCCTAGGGCTACCATAACAAATTACCCCAAACTGGGTGCTTAAAACAACAGAAACGTATTCTCTCACNAAAAACAAGACTGGGGATCATGCCGAAAGGTGAAGAACTGACCTGCAGAGAGACAAAATCTTAAGCAATATCTCCCATTGAAACTGAATAAGCTAAGGTGTCTCAGGAGTAAATATCACATTTTCAGTACAGCTCAGACTCCGAATTATACGGGACCCAGTTCAGTTTTAAAATACAATAGACTTATCAACCCAATATCTGTTTGAGTCCCTGCATTCAGTTCTTTTGGGCATATATCCAGCAGTGGAATTGTCAGATCATATGGGAATTCTATGTTTAACCGTTTGAGAAAATGAAGGTTTTGAGTGACATCTTTAATCAGATAAATCATACGCTTTTTTTTTTTTTTGCTGAGTGGAAAATAGTCTTCAGGGGAGAGAAGGAAGAAGCAGGATATATTAGGTTCCCTAGGGCTACCATAACAAATTACCCCAAACTGGGTGCTTAAAACAACAGAAACGTATTCTCTCACAGTTCTGGAGGCCAGAAGTCTAAAAATCAAGGTTTCAACAGGCTTATGCTTTCTCACAGACTCTAGCAAAGAACCCGTTCCACGCCTTTCTCTTAGCTTCTATTGTCACTGGCAATCCGTGGCATTCTTTGGCTTGTAGCTACGTAACTCCAGTCCCTGCCTCCATCATCACATGCTGTTCTCCCACCATGTGTCTCAGCATCTTCATGTGGTGTTCTCGCTCCTTGTGTCTGTTTTCTCTTCTTATAAAGGCATCAGTTTTGTTGGAGTAGAACTCACCTTAATCTAGTATGACTTCATCTTAACTTGATTACATTGGCAAAGACTTTTTCCCAAATAAGATTACATTCAGAGGTACCAAGGATGAGGATTTCTATTTATCTTTTTTGGGGAAACACGGTCCACCCACAACACAGGGAGTGTAATGGCACTACTGAAATAATCCAAGGAAGAGATGATGGTGGTTTTGATCAGAGGGTAAGCAACAGAGGTGAAAAGAAACAGTTGGAAATCCAATATATTTTGAAGGTAGATTAAACTGGATTTGTTGGCAGATTAGATGTGGGATGTGAAAAAAAGAGAGGCATTAAGGATGGCTCCAAGATCTTTTGTCTGAGTGACCAGAAGAATAAGGTTGGGAATATTGCAAAAGAAGCAGGTTTGGAGTGGAGGGAGTAACTCGAGAATTCAGTTTCAGCTATGTTATGTTGAGGATGCAGGTCAAACATGCAGGTGGAAATGTCCAATAGGCAACTTGGCGTCTGGAGGTCAGCAGAGAAGCCCTAGATAGAGATATAATGTATGAGTCAACAGAATAAGAATAGTATTTACAGCCACAAAACTCCATGAGATCACCCAAAGAGTGAGTATAGACAGAAAAGAGAAGAATGACTGGGCATGATGGCTCACATCTGTAATCCCAGCACTTTGGGAGGCCAAGGTGAAAGGATTGTTTGATGCCAGGAGTTCACGTAAAGAGAAGAGGTTGTAAGACAGATCCCTGGGCAATGCTTAAAGGTTGGAAAGATGAGGAGAAATTCACAAAGGAGACTGGAGGAGATGAAATCCATGCAGTGAAATTCATCATATTTCAAGAAATATTTCCATAAAAGGGAGTAGAGTAATAAGGTGCTATATAGATTAGAATCGAATAAAAGAGGGTGCTTTTCGAAGGGGAGAAATAACATCGTGTATATATTCTAATGGGAATGATTCAGTGAAGAAAGAAAAAAATGATTATACAGGAAAGAAAGAGGATATACATTTTCTGTATGTAAAACCAGATATAAAATACACATGGATTAGAATAGGGAGACAACATCAAGAATGATGTTCAGAAAGGCCGGGCGCGGTGGCTCAAGCCTGTAATCCCAGCACTTTGGGAGGCCGAAACAGGCGGATCATGAGGTCAGGAGATCGAGACCATCCTGGCTAACATGGTGAAACCCCGTCTCTACTAAAAAATACAAAAAACTAGCCGGGCATGGTGGCGGGCGCCTGTAGTCCCAGCTACTCGGGAGGCTGAGGCAGGAGAATGGCATAAACCCGGGAGGCGGAGCTTGCAGTGAGCTGAGATACGGCCACTGCACTCCAGCCCGGGCGACAGAGTGAGACTCCGTCTCAAAAAAAAAAAAAAGAATGATGTTCAGAATGGTTTTCTCTAGGTTAGAAATTTCAACTGATTTTACTCCTTGCACTTTTCTATGTTGCTTTTAATTTTTACAAGATACCTTTATCAAATCTACAAAAACAATGAGAGTTCTATTTCAGTAACCCCACAACCAGTGGTATCCAATAAGTGTCACAAAGTGTCTGTGCAGTATTTGATACTGCAAGCCACAGAGACGAAACCAGTAGACCAAGAGATACAGAAAATCAAGGCCAGGCCTGGTGACTCACACCTGTAATCCCCACACTTTGGGAGGCCAAGGTGGATGGATCGCTTGAGGTCAGGAGTTTGAGACCAGCCTGGCCAACATGGTGAAACCCTGTCTCTACTAAAAATACAAAAATTAGCCAGCCGTGGTGGTGTGCACCTGTAATCCCAGCTATTTGGGAGGCTGAGGCAGGAGAAACGCTTGAACCCAGGAGGCAGAGGTTGCAGTGAGCTGGGATCACACCAGTGCACTCCAGCCTGGGTGATAGAGCAAGACTCCATCTCAAAAAAAAAAGAAAAGAAAATCCAGGGAGGGAAGCCCAAGCAAGGGCCCAGAGAAGGCAAAATAGTCCAGACAGGAAGGAATTGGCCCTTAAAAGGAGGAGAGACCTGACATCACTTCTGACGTGGGAGTGGGGATGATAGCAATAATTAGCGCGAATATACATGAGTTAGTAGGTGGATGGGAGGGAATTTCAGGGAGTTTACATGCAAAATCTGTCTTTCCTCTCTAAAGGAGACAAGTTAAATCACTGGTTCGGGGAAATGGGAACAGAGTTGGGCAAGAGGTATGCAGGCAGCACTGAGGGCCCCTTGTGGTTGTGATTCTATTACAATCATTTGTAACAGAATCAACTGGGATGATTTTATCAGTCATTCCAGCAATCCAGAGCAGGAATTGAGGGGAAGGATAGTTGGATTGATCCAAGATTAGGAATTGCAGAAATTGCTTCAGGACAAGGACATAAAGACATTGAGGTAATAATAAAAACAATAAAAACTAAGATTTATTGCATTTTACATGCATTATTTAATTTAATCCTCAGCAATGGATAAGGATGAAAAGGATATTCAGATAAAATATCATGGCAAAGGACAAGGATTTTAAAAGTGTCTTGTTTCCATTGAACAGATAAGAAAACTGAGGGTTACAAAAGAACAAAGTGGGAGGCATCACGCTAACTGACTTCAAACTATACTACAAGGCTACTGTAACCGAAACAGCATGGTACTGGTACCAAAACAGAGATATAGACCAATGGAACAGAACAGAGCCCTCAGAAATAATACCACACATCTACAGTCATCTGATCTTTGACAAACCTGACAAAAAGAAGAAATGGGGAAAGGATTCCCTGTTTAATAAATGGTGCTGGGAAAATTGGCTAGCCATAAGTAACTGGATCCTTTCCTTACTCCTTATACGAAAATTAATTCAAGATGGATTAGAGACTTAAATGTTAGACCTAAAACCATAAAAATCCTAGAAGAAAACCTGGGTAATACCGTTCAGGACATAGGCATTGGCAAGGACTTCATGTCTAAAACACCTAAAGCAACGGCAACAAAATCCAATTGACAAATGGGATCTAATAAACTTAAAGAGCCTTCTGCACAGCAAAAGAAACTACCATACAGAGTGAACAGGACAACCTGCAGAATGGGAAGAAAATTTTTGCAATCTAGTCATCTGACCAAAGGGCAATACCCAGAACCTACAAAGAACTCAACATTACAAGAAAAAAACAACCCAACCATCAACAAAGTGGGCAAGGATACGAACAGACACGGTTAAAAGAAGACCATTCATACAGCCAACAACCACATGAAAAATGCTCATCATCACTCACCATCAGAGAAATGCAAATCAATACCACAATGAGATCATATCACACCAGTTAGAATGGCAATCATTAAAAAGTCAGGAAGCAAAAAGGTGCTGGAGAGGATTGTGGAGAAATAGGAACACTTTTACACTGTTGGGGGACTGTAAACTAGTTTCAACCATTGTGGAAGACAGTTGCGATTCCTCAAAGGATCTAGAACTAGAATAATCCATTTGGACCAGCCATCCCATTACTGGGTAATACCAAAGGATTATAAATCATGCTGCATAAAGCACATGCACACATATGATTATTGGCAGCACTATCACAATAGCAAGACTTTGGAATCAACCCATGTCCATCAATGACAGACTGGATTATGAAAATGTGCACATATACACATAGAATACTATGCAGCCATAAAAAAAGATGAGTTCATGTCCTTTGTAGGGACATGGGATCAGTGGAAACCATCATTCTCAGCAAACTATCGCAAGGACAGAAAACAGACACGCATGTCTCACTCATAGTGGGAATTGAACATGAGATCACTTGGACACAGGAAGGGGAACATCACACAGCCGGCCCCATTGTGGGGAGAGGGAAGCAGGGAGGGAAGCATTAGGAATATACCCTATGTAAATGACGAGTTAATGGGTACAGCACACCAACATGGCACATGATACATTATGTAAACAAACCTGCACGTTTGCACATGTACCTAGAACTTGAAGTATAATTTTACAAAAAAGAAAGAAAAGAAAAAAAAACTGAGGCTTAGAGGGTGTGGTTGACATCTGTCAGGTTTTGCCTATCTGCATTCTTCCTAGATGGAAGGATCCCCCATCTCTCAAGTCTTGTTGGGAGGCAAGATCCAATTCACTATGCCTGAAGTGAGCATATATCCCTATCCCAATTCCTTGACAAGAAGCATGTGGTCCAGATTTGGCCAAACAGATGCTCCTGTCAGGGATTTTGCCTCATGTGTAAGTACTCAATGACAGCAATAGGCAGAGAACATTCTCAGAGGCTGCAGCAGATTTAAGAGTCTAGCAGTGGCCAGGTGCCGTGGCTCATGCTTGTAATCCCAGCACTTTGGGAGGCCAAGGCATGTGGATCACCTGAGGTCAGGAGTTCAAGACCAGCCTGGCCAACATGGTGAAACACCATCTCTACTAAAATACGAAAATAGCTGGGCATGGTGGCGGGGCACCTGTAATCCCAACTTCTTGGGAGGGTGAGGCAGGAGAATCGCTTGAACTGACGAGGGGAGTGGTGGGGAGGTTGCAGTGAGCCGAGATCATGCCATTGCACTCCTGCCTGAGCGACAGAGCAAGACTCCATCTTAAAAAAAAAAAAAAAAAGAGTCCAGCAGTGAAAATGACAGTAGTGTCCTAAGCTGGACTACCAGATTGAAGGTCCTAACCTGACTTCCCCTGGCATGACCTCTCTCCTGTTCTTAACTATAAAATTTTCTTGGGCCCTGCCTTCTCCTTAGAGTCATTTACCTACCTTCACATTCATACTGAGAGCTACCCAAAGCCATCCAATCAAATCTATTTCTGCTTAAATTAACTTGAGTCAGATTTTCCTATTTGTAGCCGAAAACCCTGAATGGGTCTTAGGGATTAAGAATTTTTCCCACAGCTCTTACCAAAGAGACATCCAATAATCAGATACACAAAATTCTTTTCCATAGATGTCAGTTAGCCTCTTTTCCCAGCCACCCTGGGGCTTAGTCAATGGGCTCATGGATAATGTAGCCATAGTAACAGAGATGGAAGATATGCAAGGGCTCAAAAATACTGCCTTCCTTCACCAAGGCTGGTTTGGCAACTACTGATTGTTTAACCTGCTGGCGACAGAAACCAACGTTAAGTCCCTAATATAATACCATATTTGAAGTAGAAGTAGATCAGTCAAATATATGGTGGCAGGTTAGTTACATCAATTTCTTTTCATCATGGAGGCGAGGGAGAGAGGCAGTAATTTATCATCACTGGAATAGGATACTCATTATATTTGACTTTCCTGCCAGCTGTGTTTCTGCCAGCAATACTGACTGTGAACGCCTTTATTCATCACCACAGGAACATTGTCCCATTAAGCATTGCTTCTACCAAAGAAGTGAGAGAAAGAGATGTCTATGGACTTCACTGGTCTCACCATGTGTACCATCACCTACAAGCACATGCCCTTGCAGAATGGTAGAATAACCTACTTGAGACTCAGTTATGGTACCAGCTAGACAACAGCAGCCTGATAAATTGGGGTGCTGTGCTATAGAATGAGATAATGTTCTAACCAGTAGCCAATACACACTGCTGCTTCTTCCAGTATAACAGTAGGAGTCTAGAAACCAAGGAGTGGTAGTATCACCTTCCATTATTTCATATAAGAACCCAGACACAAAAGTTTTGTACCTGTTTCTCTTGGCTCTTGGCTCTCTGCTGACTTAGAAGGCTTAATAATGAGAAAAAGATGGCTTCCATCTAGAGACTCAACAAGCAGGATCAGCAAGGGTTCAAACCCCTTAAAATGAAAGTTTGAGTTACTGCATCAGGTAAAGTAGCATGACTAGCTGAGGTGCTGGCTGAGGGTTAAAAAGGAACATGAGGTGGAAGTAGAAGAAAGTGAAAAATATCAACTATGGGCTTGGGACCAGATGCAGAAATATGGTCTGTCCTAGCTACTCCAATTTTCTTCCTTGCTTTGAATACAGTAATAAATTTCCTTTGTTTAGTTTTTCCTCTTTCTATAGCATTTTATATTACCATGTTGGAGGTAGCAAACATTTTAAGTTATTCCTCAGGTTATAGGATATAAAAGTGCCATTGTGAGCAAACTAGAATAGGAATGAACATCCCCTTGGAGTCAGGAATTTCTCTTGGGCCTTCCTGATTTCTCAGACAGCAGCCCACTCCTCCAGCCCCTCTAATGTATTTGTAAGCACCTCATTCCCCGTATTTAGCCCTTCCTGATTAAAATTGCTAGAGTGGTTTTCTGTTATGTGCACGTAAGCTCTGACCAAAAAGCAAAGCAAACAAAACAATCATACAAACAATGAAAAGGCATAAGCCATGGTTATTTTGTTATTGAATTGAAATGATTAGGGAACAGTGGTTTAGATTATTTCTTTCAGTTACTTAAAAGAGCTTTTGCTTTTATTCAGGCTATAAAATTGCCGTAGGCCATTATGTAGCTCCTTTTGACATGACTTTGTCTTTTATGAATCTCACAAATGTTTTGATCAAAGGAAAGAATCACTGTTTTCTGCCAACACTTACATCTTTAAAGTTGGAGAAATAACCTTTCCCAAATTGCAGCTAGCTCCTTAGGGTAGGAATCATGCCTATGTTATTCACTCTTAACAGCACTTAACACAGTAGACTCCACATAGCAACATGAATAGATTCTTCAATATATGCTTTTATTTTTTCCTGGAGTAATAAGCATGGCAATGTGAGGGTCTATGACCTCCTAGATTTCTGGGCCTGTGATGTGGGGCAGCCTCAAAGATCTCTGAAATGCCTTTGGGGTCTTTCTCCCATTGTCTTATGATTAGCCTCTGGCTCCCTTCTATCTGAACCAATCTTTTAGCAAAGGGTGGATCGAGAACATGCTTCTTCACTCTACATGGCCAGTCTGCAAACTTTCCAAATCTTGCCATTCTCATTATCTTTTAACTATAAATTATGTCTTTAAGTCATATCTTTGCACTCACATCTCACTGCATGCAGTTCAAAGTAGCCACGCAGCAGCCTGAACGCTTTGCTGCTTAGGTATTTCTTCTGCCATATATCTCAGCTTATTGCTCTTAAATTCTGCATTTCATGAAGTCCTAGGATATGAACACAATTCGGCTGAGGTCTTTGCTACTTTATAACAAGGATGGCCTGTACTCCAGTTTCCTCATCTCCAACCGAGACCTCATCAAATCATTTCCACTTGAGACTCAATCAGAAAGGCCATTAGTGTCCATTTTTCTGCCAACATTCTGGTCACAACCACTTAAGTAATCTCTAAGAAGTTCCATACTTTCTCTAGTCTTCTCTTCTGAACCCTCACCAGGATCATGCTTAATGCTCTGTTCATGACAACCTAGTCTTTTTCTATCCTGCTTCTCTAAAGTCTGCTAGCTTCTACCCATTATCCAGTTTCAAAGCCCTTTCCACAATTTCAGGTGTCCATTATAGCAGCAACTGCACTTCTGGTACCAATTTTCTGTCTTAGTCCATTTTCTGCTGTTATAATGGAATATCACAGTCTAGGTAATTTACGAAGAACCGGTGTTTATTTGGATTATGGTTTTGGAGGCTTGGAAGTCCAAGATCGTGCTGCTGGCATCTGGAGAGGGTAATCCCAATGGCAGAAGGTGGAAGGTGAGCACATAAGAAAGAGAAAGGCAGCAGGGGCTGGACTCATTTTGTAACAGCCCACTCTTGTGATAACTAACCTGCTCTCACAATAGTGACATTAATCTATTCATGAAGGCTCTGACCTAATGACCCAATTACCTCTTTTTAGATCTCACCTCTCAACACTGTTGCATTGGGATTCAGTTTTCAACATATGCCCTTTTGGGAACATATTCAAGCCACAGCACTTACCATGGCCACAGAGAATCTGGTTGTTGTTCTCTCTCTCCATCATCTTTTTCCACCCGACTCCTGTGCTTCCACTGTGCTCCAGTTTCACTAGTCTTTCTTTGAGGCATCAAGCTCTTTTCTTTTCTTTTCTTTTCTTTTCTTTTCTTTTCTTTTCTTTTCTTTTCTTTTTAGAGACAGAGTTCTGCTCTGTCACTGGGTGGAGTGCAGTGCCGTGATCATAGCTCACTGTAAGCTCAAACTACTGGGCTCAAGTAATCCTTCTGCCTAAGCCTCCCAAGTAGTTGGGACTACAGGTGCATGGCACCACACTCAGCTCATTTTTAATTTTTTTTTTTTTTGTAGAGACAGGGTCTCACTATGTTGCCCGGGCTGGTTCCAAACTCCTGACTACAGGTGATCCTCCTGCTTCAGCCTCCCAAAGCACTGGGATTACAGTCATGAGCCACCAAACCCAACTGGCAAGCTCTTATCTTTGTTAGGTCTTTCTTCATGAGATGTTCTCCCTTTCTTCCTGCACAACTTTCAAACTTCAACTTAGCTATTACTGACTATCCATGCCCCTTCTAACTCAGGTTCTCCCTATCATACATAGGACCCTGTACATTTCTTTTACCATTCTTATTACAGTTTGTGGGTAAATATT
Organism: Rhinopithecus bieti; assembly: GCF_001698545.2. NCBI lineage: Eukaryota > Metazoa > Chordata > Mammalia > Primates > Cercopithecidae > Rhinopithecus > Rhinopithecus bieti. The sequence goes on along the minus strand of NW_016809194.1, from coordinate 2,269,492 downwards.
ATCTCTAAGATTGTTAAGGTCTGGGTCCTCCTCCCGGATAATGGATTCTTAGTAGGTAGAGATTTTGTTTGTTTTGCTTCTGTTGGCTTCTGTTTTATCCCCTAGATTCAGAGTAGGTACTCAGTGTTTCTAGAATGGATGATTTAGCCAAGGGTTTGAAGAGCTTAAAATAATAATTACCAAAACAGTAATTTGCTGTGTCTGTTTTCTGCTAATGCAGAATACATAAGAAACACCTAATAAATATTTGTTGGTTAATTAATTGGCTACTAACTTTAGATTGATATTTTGGGTGGGAAGAAAGGTATCACACCTAGAGGTAGGTTAGGATCAAAGATACTGAGATATAATGACAGTCAACCCTTTTCTTATTGTGGTGAAAGTATAAATTATCATAGTGAGGATTAGGTACAAACATTTATAATTACTTTAATGATAGGATCTCTCATAAGAAAAAGAAAGCAAGATGTGCTATAGCTGAATATTACTGGGCATGGTTATGTTACACGCAATGAGAGGCTATCATTGACTAGAAGGGGCTGTGGACTGAAATCAAACATCTCAGTTTATTCAGCAGGCCTGGACAAAGAAGGAGAGTAGATGTTAAATGTGAGGAGCATAGAGAAAGCCCTTTCTACTTGGGCAGAAGATGATATTTTATATCTTCAGCAGCAGTCCCAGTTGATAGCCCAATCCGACAGTTATTGATGATAAGCCTCATGCTGTGGTTAAGTATTTTGTGGTATAATTAATTTAAATATATAATGGGAGCCCATAGTCTTGGCTTGAGAAGCTAAGCTGCATTCACCCTAGGTTTCCTGTTAATATTTCAGGACATGTCTAGGTATAGCAGAAGTTTATGTACCAGGAGGCCCTATAATAGCCATCAGACCAGGGGAAAAAAGAGGTGAGGCTCACAACTTTAGTTCAAGGTCAGTATCAGCAGGAGGCATAATTAAGTCCCAGACAGCATCTGTCACTCTGATTGTCCCCTAGTCCAGTGGAGCTTAGGGACAATCAGAGGAGTGAACAAAAACAAAGCATAATGTAGAGCACTACTTTGCAATCTACAAAATGACTGGGGACTATGGGAAGGTGGGCAGGTTGCAATGCGGAGCACGTGAGAACTCAGAATTGACACAGCAGAACAACCTATAGCTTGGATTAGAAAGGGCACAGGACTGGAGACCAGGCTGCAATAGCTTCAAGGAGCCCCTGGTACCTTTGGTAAGCATTGTCCCTGTGATGCTTCTTTGCAGCTTGGGAAGCATTTGCAGAAGTATATTGACCTTGGCCGCAGAATGGGAGACAGTGCTGTGACAAACCAAAACAAGAGAGGGGAAATGCATGTGGAAACAAAGAATACTAGCTCATGACCACCCGGGAGCACTCCTGAGCACTTTCAGAACTAATTGGAAGGAATTGATTATGGGTTGAATTTTGTGCCCTGGAAAGATATATTAGAGGCCTAACTGCCAGTACCTCAGAATGTGACCTTATTTGGAAATAAGGTCATTACAGATGTAATCAAGTTAGGTTGAGGCCATTAGGGTGGGCCCCAGTCCATATTACTGGTGTCCTTATAAGAAGATTAAAATGCCACGTGAAGACAGAGATGCACAGACAATGCCACGTGACTACAGAAGCAGAGACTAGAGTGATGAAGCTGCAAGCCAAGGTGTGCCAAGAATTGGCAACCACCACCAGATGCTAGGAAGAAGCAAGGACGGGGCCTCCTCTACAGGTTTCAGAGGGAACATAGCCCTGTTGACAACTAGATTTCAGAACAGCCTCCAGAACTGTGAGACAATCACTTCGTGTTGGTTTAAGCCACTGTGGTGCTTTGCTCCAGCGGCCCTGGGGAACTAACACAGAATTTCAGGAGGAGTTTTTCAGAGTGAATAGGACAGAGCCATTTTGACCCTAATTTTCCCCATAGATTTTCAAAGCCACAGAAACACGACTTACATATAAAACTATAAAAATAAACATGCCAAAGAGCTAAGTTTTTATTTGCTGACTTGAATTTGGTCAATGTGCCACTAACTAGTACATTTCATGCAACTTTAAGACCAGCCTGCATCTAATTAAATGAGATAATGTATGTAAAGCTCTTAAAACAGTACCTGGCACCTAGTAAAGCTTCAATATATGTTGGATAGTGTCAGTAATATTGTCATCTGATTATCCTGATCCTTGAGCTCTCAGCTGCTCATCTCCTCTGCATCTAAGATCTGCCAAAAGCTGCCGAGAAAACCTCACACCTAGGCAATCTGGTGTCACTAAAAGGTAAATATCACCAATCTCACCAGAGTCCTTCAGCCTGCCTTGGTTTCCCTAGTAAATGCCCTTTCCTATTCACCTACGATGTATCTAATTGTGGTTCTCAAACCTCCACCCCCCCACCCCCCCCACCCCCATTTCTCAGCTCATCCCCAGCAGGGCATTCCTAGCACTGAACAAAGACAAAACCTTAGAAAAAAATCCCTCAACTCTCACCACTAAACCTATCAACCCGCATATATCCACAGCTCTCATGGATTTCTCCCTGTTATTTGGACACGAAAGCACTTTTCTGGTCCAGATAGTCATTCTTTATTCTTCCCGCTTCCTCATTCACACTTTCAATCCATAAGCAAATGTTAAGTCTACTTACCAGATAGCTTGCCAAGCCACACATTTTTGCTTCTCGCCATGGCCACCAGCTTGGCCCAAACAAGCCTCATTTTGTCACTGTTCTGCTTAAACTGTTTCAGTGATTTCCTACTGCCGTACCGATCAAGAAAATCAAGGTTTACTAGAACTCTCTCCAGGCTGGGTCCCTCATAATCCAAGCTCTATCAGCTTTTCTAGCCTCACCTCTTACTCTGTTCTGTACCTCTAACATGCTACACTCTAGGCTAGAGAGTAACTCTAAATACTGTCACTTCCTCATTAAAATAATAACATTCACATAATGCTTACTGTGAACTGGGCATATAGCAACTCACTTCTCAGGGCAACAATGAGATTAGTACTATTGCTATCGCCATTTAATAATAAGGAAAGGGAGGCACAGAAGTTAAGTGATTTGCCCAAAGTGCAAGGAAAGTAATAGCAAGCCAGGATTTGAACCAAATGTTCAGATGCTGGTGGTGCAGTCCAGCCCCTGTTCTGTTCTCTGATCTTACCTGCATGCCTCTAGACTCCTCCCTCAGTCCCAGCATTCACTACCATCCTTTATATTCGGCTGATTCCTATAATTCCTTCATGACTCAGTATAAACATCCCTTCCTCAGCGTCAGATCTCCTTGCTCTGTCTCATATCTTCCCATCCTCCATATTATAATATTATTAAATATCTATCTCCTCTGCTACGCTGTCAGTTCCATGAGGACGGGAAACATATCTGCTCTATTGATAGCCATACCCTCACTTCTTAGCATATACCTGACAGATAGTAGGTGCTCATTAAGCAGTTTTTGATTTAATGAAAGAACAAGTAATAACTAATCACCTTGAAGAACTTCTGTGTATATAGAACACATAACATCATACCTGGCACATAACGTGGACTTGATAAATATTTATTTGATATTGTGTTCCAGAAATGGCAAGGAATCCAGTTTGACTAGTGTCAAGGGTGTGAAAAGAGGTTTTGGCAAATGGTTGAGCCAAAAGAGGAGGGAGTTCCATGATAGAAGGAAGGGGTTATCAGCAGTATATAATCTTGCAAAGGCAAATATTAGCATTTCAAATCCTTCCCAGCCCATGACGGTTCTGAATTTTTCTTTTAAACACGCCACCCAATCATGTTACTTCTGCAAAGTGTAATTGGCATGCTCATGGGACCCTGGCATAAAAGACTCATGCACTAATGACCCAGGTGAAAACAAAGGTCTGCTTGGGTGTATTTATATAACACAAACAGCTACCTCCTCCCTACTCATAAAGGGTCTGATTATCAAAAAAATCTAATCTGTATGAGCACAATAAAAGATTTCCTATCCCTGTCTCCTTTGGAGAAAGTAAATTTATTATCCTCAAAAGGCTTCCTGGAACACTGGGTTAATCCCTTTAAAAAGATACATCTGGACACCCTAACTTCATTACAATTCTAGACTCAAATGCTACCAGGTATATTTTTTTCTTCCCCCAACTGCGTGGTGCCAGGGAGTCTAGAGACAGCAGTCAGCAAACCAGGTTCAAATCATTGTCTCTTTGAGGCTGTGTTTTGGCAGCCCTGGCGATAGCAGACTCACCCTTCAAGGAGCAGTAAACTTCTTGTCACCCTTGAGTGACCCTCTAAGGAAAAACTGGAAAGAGAAGAGGATAATACCCAGGGAAAACAGCCGATTTACCATCTGTACAAACATGCTTCTAACTGGCCTGCCGTGAGAGTCCTTGGGAAAGGGCTTTGGTAAAACAGCAATTGCCAACATGTGGAGTCAAGCCGCTGCGCTCTATACAGGCCAGAACCACAAAAGATTGTGCTACGTGTCAGAAACCACCACCATTACAAAGGTGCTTTATCCCAAATCATTTCGTTAAATCAAATCCCCACCAACTATAGGGTGATGAGTGTATAGGACTCTTGTCATAGGATCAGCGTCTTTGGTCCTATTTTCACACCACAGGAGACATTTATCCCTTTACAACATTCTGATCTATGGCTAGCTCTTAATTATATTTGCCGCCAAGAACCCGTTAATGAAGGGCTATTTCATGGCCTTTGGCAAAAACCTCAGACTCAGCAACCAAGGAGCTGAAAGCCCTGACCTCAAGGCAATCTCCACACCAGCCTCCTGCCTGATGCATATTTCAAAGGTTTCCAGGTTTTAAAGCATGGATTACCTTTGCAAATGAAAAATTGAACAAGCAGAAGCATTTAGTGGCGTGTTATTACAGTTCCAGTGATTTTGAAAAGGCTGCTCAGTTTAACCAGAGGCAGAATTTCAAATGAACATAGAAATAATTATTCACTGCTTTTTTCATAATTTTCTGTTTATTCTACTAGGATTTAAAATATAGTACATATTGATCCCCAGCTAAGGTTTCTTGCCATTATGCATATATCAATCCACTGAAAAATCATGCATATTGATAAAATATTTAATGCTTCAGGAGCATTCAATATTCACCCACCTCCCAAATAGGTTGTTTGTCTGTTTTATCTAAATAGGATCTTGCGTGGTAATGCAATTTTAAACTCCAGTCAAAAGGTAGAGTTTTTTTTTTTTTCAAATATTTCAAGCTTTTCATTTATGAGAAAAATGATTAAAACAGAAAGTAAAAGAAAGCAGTGTTGTCTTTGCCAGTAGATAGCATTCAGTCATTACCCACCAGGTACGTGGTATTTTACTAGATGCCATTTATCAAAATACATTCATTGTGCACCTATGATCTACTAGGTACTTCCTCAGATGAGAAGATTATAGACACACAGTCTCTGTTCCATATAGTTCAAATCTAGAAACAAATAGTTACAACATAGTGTTGTAAGTATCATGGGAATACAATACATGTTTGCTATACTAGATGTATAGATGTATAAATGAAGAAATGAATGAATGAGCATGGAAAATTTCAGAGCATAATAAAATCAACATGAAACACAGGCAATAAATACACAGTATTCAGGCTGGGCAGATTCATGCCTGTAATCCTGGCACTTTGGGAGGCCGAGGCAGACAGATCACCTGAGGTCAGGAGTTCAAAACCAGCCTGGCCAACATAGTCAAACTCCATCTCTACTAAAAATACAAAAAAATTAGCCGGATGGGTGCCTGTAATCCCAGCTACTCAGGAGGCTGAGGCAGGAGAATCTCTTGAACCCGGGAGGTGGAGGCTGCAGTGAGCTAAGACTGCACCATTGCTCTCCTCCAGTCTGTGTGACAGAGCAAGACTCTGTCTCAAACAAACAAACGAAAAAGAACCCTGTAATCTGTAATATCAGCAGTTTGGGAGGCTGAAGCAGGTGGATCACCTGAGGTCAGGAGTTCGAGACCAGCCTACCCAACATGGTGAAACCCCGTCTCTACTAAACATACAAAATTAGCCATGCATGGTGGCGTGGGCCTGTAATTCCAGCTACTTTGGAGGTTGAAGCTGGAGAATCATTTGAACCCAGGAGGCAGAGGTTACAGTGAGCCGAGATCATGCCACTGCACTCCAGCCTGGGCAACAATAGTGAAACTCCATCTCAAAAAATAAATAATAATTTAAAAACACAGTATTCAGTAATAATAATAGAGGATGGACTATCTTATTTTATTTATTTATTTTTTAGATTTTATCTCCTACTTAGATGAGAAAGCATGAACTATTTCTCCATTTTAAATTGAGAACATTTCAAGAGGATTCTAAAGACTAAAATCTTTTAGATGTAGGGTTACAAAAGAAATGAGAAGTCCTGCATTCAATTTACTTATGATGTGTTGGTAAAACTGAACAAACGTGAAACACATATGATAGTAAAGAACTAAACTGCATAATATAGGGAAAATAAGAGGGATGGAAATCAGATTGTTACACAATGATATTATTACTCAAGCTCTTATTTTGAAATTATGTCTTCTCTAGATTCAATTATTGTGACATTCTCATGTTAATCTTTTCGTTGTAACTGCAATTAACCACAGTGTAAGTCACTCTAAGTGAAGGTATTGGAAAGTGGTATAAGGCGAAATTGGGCCAATTCCCTCTCTTTGGGCCTTCAAAGTGCAATATAATATCAATTTTCACCACAAAGGGAACAAAACCCTCATTTGTCACTCTTTCAGAAGAAAGATTTAAAAAATTATACATCAAAAAACTTTTCAAAGACTTCTGTGGACTCTTAACTCAGTGCCAGAGAAAAGAAAGAAAATGAAGATAAGTTTACGCCTAAAAATATGTTTAGTTTTTGGTCTAAAGAAGTGTGTTACAATTTTATTATTACTTTGCTATGTGACCTTGGTCTTCATTGCCTTCTTAAAACAGGAATAATAAGGCCGGGCGCGGTGGCTCAAGCCTGTAATCCCAGCACTTTGGGAGGCCGAGACGGGCGAATCACGAGGTCAGGAGATCGAAACCATCCTGGCTAATACGGTGAAACCCCGTCTCTACTAAAATACAAAAAAATTAGCTGGGCGAGGTGGCGGGCGCCTGTAGTCCCAGCTACTTGGGAGGCTGAGGCAGGAGAATGGCGTGAACCCGGGACGCGGAGCTTGCAGTGAGCTGAGATCCGGCCACTGCACTCCAGCCTGGGGGCAGAGCGAGACTCTGTCTCAAAAAAAATAAAAAATAAAAAACAAAAAAAAAAAAAAAAAAAAAAAAAACAGGAATAATAACCATGCCTACCTACCTGACAATAATGCATGCTTATCAAGTAAAATAACAACTCTAAAATGTTTGAAAACATTGTAAAAATATTAAAATCCTATATTAGATTTGTTGTACATTTGAATGATAAAGTTGAAATAGGATGGTATTTTTCATTTATAAAGGATGGAATGGCTTTGTTATAGGGAAAGGAAAAGCATATTATAATGTACATAATCCTCCAACAATCTATGCAATAATAGAAATGAAGTAGTAAAAATATTACAATTTTTTTCTCTTTTAACAGATGCATCTATTTCTAGTTCCAGGGTACAGTTAGTTTTCACATTACTCTTTTTTCCTTGCTAACCCTTTCATCATATTTTCATAAACATTATCAAGGCTACTTCTTGACTTTTCCTTTAAAATATTATTTTGATTATCAAATTTTATGTGAAAACCTGAAGGAAAAAAACCATAAACCTGTTCTTTCCTCTGACAAAACCTGGCCTTGCTTCTGCCAAGAACATCTAGAAGTCGTTAAAAATAGCACAGTTCTTTATTTGGACTCAATTGACTTTTACTTCTGTAGACCTGTCAAAATGTTAAATAATAAATTGTTATCTCTGAATAAATTCGTCTTTGCCCAAGATACAGTTGAAAAATGTGTCTTAGATGAGTCATTTAGAATAATCTTCCTTTGGATTACTGGAGTCATTAGGGGGAAAAAAATACAAAATCATGTGAGTAATTTTCCATGTATCTAGGGTTCAATATCTCAAATGTTTCACAGGCCTTCTGCATCACAAGGCAGTTTATTTAAAAATACAGGCACATCCTCTTCTCTGCTTCTCCATGTCACTTCCTCTTTAGCAGCTGAATGCAGGCCTATCATCGATGAACAGAGTGTCAGCCAATGCCGGTTATGCTTCTGTGTCATCATTCTAAGATAGGAATGAGCATGAGCATATTTGAAAGGCCCAAGGCAGAGAGCTCTTTTCCTCTTCTCCATCATTGTTTTAACAACAACAACAACAACAAACAAAAGTTATTAACAACAATCAAAACAGCACAGGCACAATGCAAAGGTACAACCTCTATAGCTATATAGAGCTGCAGCCAAATAGCCACCCACGTGTTTGCTGCTGTTGTTGGGGAAGAAAGGAAATGTTGCTTTGGTTCAAAGAAGAGGGGAGGGGCTGAGGGCGATGGCTCATGCCTATAATCCCAGCACTTTGGGAGACCCAGGCAGGTAGATCGCTTGAGCTCAGGAGTTGGAAACCAGACTGGCACACCCACTATGGCAACATGGTGAGACCCTGTCTCTACAAAGAATTTTTTTTTTAATTAGCTGGGCATAGCGGGACCACCTGTGGTCCCAGCTACACGGGAGGCTGAGGTGGGAGGATTGCTCAAGCCTGGAAGGTCGAGGCTGCAGTGAGCCATGATCATACCACTGCACTCCAGCCTGGGTGGCACAGCAAGACCATCTAAAAAAGTAAAAATAAAGAACTGCGGAGGAAGGGGAGGAGGCAAACAAGAGAAAGGGGCAAAACACTGTGTTTGACAGGAGCGTTCCAACTGAGAAGATCATTTCTCACCCTCAGTGAGGAGCAGGTGAACCACAGAAACAGATAGGAGAGCATGTTGTTCTTCTCCCAGAAGTTGCAAGGAGATTAAGACACTCATCAGGAGGGGCAGTGCCCTGCATGGAGATCTCAAGCTTTGTTTTCTTGGGTGAAGGAACTATTTCAAAAGAAATGCATAGCCAACATTCCTACCGTTAGCCTGTATTGCTATTGTATATTGCATGGCTGTCCTGCTAGGGAAGTTTGATCAATATATTAGATTCCTGGCAGAAAGATGCTATCAGACAATGCACGTATGCCTTGACATAGCTCAATTTCCACCTATCCAAGAAGGTATTGATTTTTCTCTCCCCGAAGTGCACACACACATACTGAGCGCTTACAGAGGATGGGGGTTGGGTAGGCACTTAGTCAAGAACAGACAGCTCTGCCGTTCCCCAAATGTACTCAAAATACCGTCTGGCTTGGTGACTTAATATTTGGATGATCTATATAAACTCCTCACATCAGGATTAAATCAATGGCTGATGAGCAAAAACTCTTTGAATGCTCACTCTTTAAATGTTAAGAACTCTATCAGCTTCAGAAACATTTCAGAAAATGTGGCCCTTCTTGGATTCCTGTTCCAGAGTTACTTCGTATGAAATGCCATCCTGAAGCCACATCTTTCTAACACAACTGAAATTACTTCTCTATTACTTGATCACAGCCTTCTTGCCTAGTATCTGGAGTCATGTCAACACTTCCGTTACCACTCCACTGTTTCTTCTCTTGCTCCCATCTGTCTCAAGCTGCTCACAGAACATTTCCAGCTTTTCACCTTCTGGGCTCAGGCTAAGATTATACTTCCTGATCCCTGTATGGTTGGGTGGGGCCACGTGACCAGTTCTAAAACATGAGTTGTAAGCAGAAGTAGTCTGTGTCATTTCTAGGTTGAGCTTTCAATGGCCAATGAGAGACCTTCCAGAAGTCTCTTCCCTCCAGAAAGGCAACCAGTAATTCTCAAAATAGCAGTTGCTCCATCAGCCTGAGAACTTGAGTGATTATGAGGACAAAGTTCATGGCTCACTGCGATGAACTCTTTCTGAGGGAAAAAGTTAAAAGGTAAGAACCAAACTAAGAGAAATTGGCATCAAAATATATAGCAAAAAGCTAGTAACTATATAGAGAGTCTACAAATCAGTAAAAAAGTGTGCCTCAGATATAAATAGGTATTTCACAGTAGGAGAAATATAAGTAGCCAATAAATATGTTAAAAGATACTTCACCTCAGGCTGGGTGCGCTAGCTTACACCTGTAATCTCAGCACTTTGGGAGGCCGAGGCAGGCAGATCACGAGGTCAGGAGATCGAGACCATCCTGGCTAACACGGTGAAACCCCATCTCTACTAAAAATACAAAAAATTAGCCATGCGTGGTGGTACGTGTTTGTAGTCCCAGCTACTCAGGGGAGGCTGAGGCAGGAAAATCTCTTGAACCTGGGAGGCAGAGGTTGCAGTGAGCGAAGATCGTGCCACTGCCCTCCAGCCTGGGCGACAGAGCAAGACTCCATCTTTAAAAAAAAAAAAAAAGATACTTAACCTCAGTTGTAATTTAGAGAAATGAAAATCATAGCAACAAGATGCCATTCTTACCTGTGAGATAGACAAAGGTTAAAACTTAAAAAGCTTAATATGCGTAGTCTCAGCTATTCAGGAGCCTGAGGCAGGAGGATTGCTTGGGTGCAGGAGTCTTACCTATTATTTTGCCACTGCACTCCAGCCTGGAAAATAAAGCAAGACCCTGTCTCTGAAAAACAAACAAAAAAAAAGCTTAATAATTTCCAGAACTGGCCAAGGTGTGGGAAAATTGACATTCTCATTCCTGCTGGTATAACCTTATTGGAGGACAATTAGCACAATTTATTTATTTATTTATTTATTTATTTATTTATTTATTTATTTTGAGACAGAGTCTCGC
>NW_016809194.1:2228456-2258337 GCF_001698545.2 Rhinopithecus bieti | reverse complement strand
ATTTTTTTTTTTTTTTTGAGATGGAGTCTTGCTCTGTTGCCCAGGCTAGAGTGCAATAATGCAATCTTGACTCACTGCAACCTCTGCCTCGCAAGTTCAAGCAATTCTCCTGCCTCAGCCTCTCAAGTAGCTGGGATTACAGGCATGTCGTGTGCCACCACACCCAGGTAATTTTTGTATTTTTAGTAGAGATGGGGTTTCACCATGTTGGCCAGGCTGGTCTTGAACTCCTGACCTCAGGTGATCTGCCCGCCTTGGCCTCCCAAAGTGCTAGGATTACAGGCATGAGCCACCATGCCCGGGCCCAGCAATATTTTTAAAATATAAATACCTTGACCGAAAAATCTGTTTTTAGTAATCTAAACTATAGAAACATTTACATATAATATTAACAATATTTACGGAACACATGCCATGTGTCAATCCCCATCTAACTGCTTTATTTATATTAATCATTATCCCTGAGAGTTAAGTTCTATTCCTTTCCCATTTTACAGATGAAGAAACAAGATAAGCAACTGACCTAACTAGGAAGTTGCTGCGCAGGGATTCAGATAAAGTGCTCTCTTTACACTAGAGTGTCTCTCTCAGAGAAATATGCATGCGGATTTTCATTGTACCATTATTCATAATTGATAAAAAATGAATAAAATGTAAATGTTCACCAACTTGAGAAATGTTTACAAGTGGTAAATTCAGATTTATAGAATATTATGCAGTAATTCAAAAGAATGAGCCCCAAAGAATTGAAAACATACTGCCACACAAAAACATGTAGAATGTTCATAGTAGCAGTATTCATGATAATCAAAAAGTAGGAACAACCCAATGTCCATCAACTGATGAATGAACCACAAAATGTGGCATATACATACAATGGATATTGATGAGGTATCAAAAGAAATGAAGTACTATTCAGTGCTAGCATATGGATGAACCTTGAAAACGTTATGCTTAGTAAAAGAAGTCAGACACAAAAGTCCACATATTGCATGATTCCATTTATATGAAATGTCCAGAATAGGCAAATCTAGACAGACATGAAGTAGATTAGTGGTTGCCATGGGATTGAAAAGATGGGGAGAATTCAGACTAACTGCTAATAAGTACAGGATGTGATGGTTGAGTTTATTGCCAATTTGACTAAGTTAAGTGATGCCAGGTTCTCTGGTAGTGCATTATTTTGGGTTGTATCTGCGAGGGTGTTTCTAGAAGAGAGTAGCATTTGAATCGGTAGACTGAGGAAGAGGATCTGCCCTCACCAATGTGGGTGGCCAACATTCAATCCACTGAGGGTCCAGATAGACCAAAAAGACAGAGTAAGGGCGAGTTCTCTCTCTCCATCTCTCAGTTTTGACATCCATCTTCTCCCATCCTTAGAGATTGGAGCTCCTGGTTCTTGGACCTTTAACCTTTAGACTCTGGGACTTAACACCAGCAACCCCTCCCCAGCCCTTCCCTGGTTCTCAAGCCTTTGGCCTCTCACTAAATTGTTGCTGGCCTTCCTGGGTCTCTAACTTTCAGATGACATATTGTAGGACTTCTTGGCCTCTATGATTGCATGAGCCAATTCCCATAATACATTTCCTTTTATACATATCTGTGTATATTTACACACATCTATATATATCTACATATCTATAGATCTACAGCTACATCTAGATTTATCTTATTGGTTTTGTTTCTCTGAAGAAACACGACTAATATCAGGACTTCTTTTGGGTGATGGAAATGTTCTGGAATTAAGGTCATAGTGAAGGTTGCAAAACATAGTGAGTATACTAAAAACCATTGAATTGTACACTTTAAAATGATTAATTTTATATTATGTGGGTTATAGCTTACTTTTTAAAAAGAATGAGATTGGTATCTTTGTACTGATGCAGTAGAATGTTAAATGAAAAAAGCAAGCCTCAGAACAATATGAATAATATGCTTCCACTTGTGAAAAAGAAAACAATACATGTGCTTATAAATGCATGGGGAAAGTCAGGAGGAATACACACTAATTCATTAACAGAGATTACCACTGGAGAGAATGTATCTGCTGAAAGAGAGAAGTTAAAGGGAGACTTATACTTCTGTTGTAAATTTCTTTGCAATAAAAGCAACAAAAATGAAAACAAAAGCATTTAAATATAATTAAGCAATTAAGCAAATGTAACCTCTGAAAAGAAACCATAAGTAAAATAATAGGATATAATGGGAAAGTCCTGGACTTATAGCTGGGAGGCATACCAGTTCTACCTTAATGAGCTGGGTGTGTATGGAAAATTTATCCAGCATCTCTGGTCCTCAGTTGCCTTGTGTTTCAAACAAGGGGACTGGACTAAATGACCACCATGAACTGTTAAGCTGTTAAAATCCTTGGATTCCACAATAAGACATTCTCCTTACTTGCTTTGTTGCTAAGGTTACTTGCAGCTCCAGCATTTCAGGCCACGTTTTAGACAAGGCATCAAATACAGTCATGAATTTACAAACATTCCAAGATCATAACCTTAAGGGAAAAGGATCATTAACCTCATTGCCCAGCTTCTGCTTAATTATGACCCTTTTTGTTTTATCTGATCGCAGTTAGTTATATGGACCTCATGGCTGAATTGAGTAATAAAATAATTCTTGGACAAAGAAGATAATTAGCCAGACAGGTCATTTTTTTTGTTTGTTTAATACACTGAAATCTCATTTCAGAAAGCATGCTATCCTGAAATAATTTATTTTCCTTTCATCATGTACATAACCTCCCAGTTGTCTTTTCATTAAATTCTACTGGCCCTAGACAAAGAGGAAGTTTAAAGAAAGAGAGAGAGAGGGAGTCACAATTGCCCTGGGAAATCAGGGATGCAAAGGAGAAAGGCTGAAGCAAGTAACGTACATGAATGAACAAATGAATGTATGAGAGAGAGACATTTCTGTTGTCTTCTCCACCAGCATTCCAGTTCCTCTGCTTGGCAGTCAGGCCACTGTGGTGAATAGTGGAGATTAGGGGCATCTCTAGAGAGCCTAGAAAGAATCCCCCAGAAACAGAAGCTCATTCTCAAAAAGTTGGATCAACTCCATCAGGTACAGTGCTGGCACCAGGAGATGCTCCAAAAGTGCCAGCATCCCATCCTTTCCCATCTTCCCTGGGAGACACTGAAGTCCAGTAGAAAGAACTCAGACTTGAGAACCTGTAACACCTGGGATCATATCCTGTCTCTGCCACTAACCATCTACATGACCTTGTAGAATCTACTGTAGAAAAAACGAGGATTGTCATGAAGGTCAAACAAGATAACACTTGTAAAATTCCTCCCACGATGCCTGGCACACAGGAGGCAATTAACGAAAAATATACTTGCTTTTCATCTCTGAATTCCTGAGGGGCCTGGGCCTTGTGTTTTGCCCAAAGTGGGCCTCAAGGCCTGCTTCACCAGGATTTGTTTTCAAGAGTAATGGCACGATTTTTTTCCCTTTAAATAATTTGGTACTTTTAATGCCATCTTTTCCTACTTTCTGAAAAAGGGGCCCCACATTTGCATTTTGTACTGGATCCCACAAAGTAGTTAGCCAGTCATGAGGATGTGTCAAGTTAGCTGAGTATTTCTTTGACGCCTCTTCCCCTGGGCCTGAGATGAAGGGGGAACCCAACTCCCATCTCCCATAGACGAGGCAGGATCCACATCACACCACCAGCCATCTCCCAGTCAGCTTCTTTCCCTCCACTCTTTTATACAGCAGAGATAGGTGATGGCTAGGCCGGCAGGTTCTGCATAGGTGGTCTAGCACCTTGTTTTGGAATGTGTAGGTAGCTTTTATTTTATTTTATTTTGTCCTTTGCATTTGGAACTTTGAGACTGTAACTAAAAGAATACCATTTTATCTTTATTTTGAGACAGGGTCTCACTCTGTCACCCAGGCTGGAGTGCAGTGGCGTGATTTTAACTCATTGCAGCCTGAAACTCCTGGGCTCAGTTGATCCTCCAGCCTCAGTCTCCTGAGTAGCTAGGACTACAGGCACACGCCACCACACCTGGCTAATTTTTTTTTTTTTTGAGAGACAGGGTCTCACTATGTTGTCCAGACTTGTCTCAATCTTTTGGCCTCAAGTGATCCCCTGACCTCAACCTCCCAAAGATCCCATTTTAATATCTTGTTACTCATCAATGTACAGAAAGTGTTGGGTGTGTAAGGTCCTGCAGCACTTAAACTCATTTATGTGTGCCAGAAGTTTTAGGATGCTCTTTCTCTCACACTCTCTCTCTCTGCGTGTGTGTGTGTGTGTGTGTGTGTACAGGTATACACAAGAATGTGCAGATGAAACTTAGTTCTTTCTGCATATAAAAAGCTAAGTTCCACAGAGTTTCTTACATCTTCATGTTCTCAATGTACAGTGGAGGCACAAATGTGATTTTTTTCACCTCTACACAACCCCTCTCCTTCCCTATTACACTTCCAGATTTGATTTTATTCTAAGATGGGTTTACTTTTATACCAAATGGTTAAATAGGTGACACAAGGGGATCTGTGTATGTAGGGGAGACGAACTTAGTATATCCACGTGGCAGAGTTGTCTGTGTGCCCAGCCCACTTTCAAGCTAAGTCTCCTTGGCCTTTTGAGCATAACATTGCTGTGTTGGCCACTGATTCAGAGGCTATAACAGGGTAGGCAGGATGAGCCTCATGTGCCTGGGGAATTTATGAAATGTGCAGCTTCACACCTGAGATGCAGGTTATGGTGAGGTCTTGCATTGGTAGGCATGCCAGGTCCTGCATCAGCAAGAATCAGAAAAGGCATATTATAAAACATGTGATCGTTACTTTGTAATACCCTGCCCTGACTAGCAGAGGCCAATTTAGGGCATTCAATCATCCCAAGAAGGAAATGATAAACTCTGGCAGACAGGTAGCTGTGTATCCAGATCAGAATGCAATAACCAGCAACGTGAAGCTGAAGCACCCACAGGGCCTAGGCTCTAAGGGACCTTTGGCCCCGTGCAACCACAAGAGTGCCAGAACATTCCAAGGAAGGTAGATGGACAGGTAAGGAAGGAGGTGGGATCCCCTCAGTCCTGGCTGGCTTCCTTCTCTGCTGAGAGAACATGATATTTCTTTGTGGAAGTGCGGTTCCCCAAGCAAGACACCCTTGGACAGAGTGGTACTTCATTCCAGAGAACCAT
Organism: Rhinopithecus bieti; assembly: GCF_001698545.2. Taxonomy (NCBI): domain Eukaryota; kingdom Metazoa; phylum Chordata; class Mammalia; order Primates; family Cercopithecidae; genus Rhinopithecus; species Rhinopithecus bieti. Next base: position 2,253,175 of record NW_016809194.1, on the reverse strand, counting down.
GGCAGCTATGCCCTCAGCCTCTTAACAGTCTCAGGCAGCTCATTGTGGAGCGTCCAGACAGGCTGTTGGAAATGAAACTCAGAGCAGCACTGCTCCAGGCAGGTCACAGGCCAGGATCCAGAGCCCTGTTGCAGAGTGGCTGATAAGGTCTTAACCCTGCTGGAGCTTGTGAATGGCTCAGCCAATACTTACTTGGATCAAACTTCCATACATGAAGCACAGCCTGCCCAAGAATGCGTCATGTTCCGTATGGCAGAGAGACCAGGAAAGCCACATGCTCAGTCCCTACTGGAAAATGGGCAGCCTGGGTTATAAGGGTCACAAGAATTTCCAGTTGTGGCAGGAAGCCCAGCAAGCAGACTGGGTCTCCATCAGGGTTCAATCCGGACAGAGATGATGTGCAGCAAGTGAGGAGACTGGTCTTGATCATGTAAAATAATAATTCCTCCATATAGTCTTCTATTCTCCTGTCAAATTCATGTATGTCCACAGAGTGAACAGATGAGTTGAAGGGATGTTAAGATTCTTTCATTCTGCCCTGCGCAGTGGCTCATGCCTGTCATCCTAGCACTTTGGGAGGCCAAGGCAGGCAGATTATGAAGTCAGGAGTTCAAGACCAGTCTGACCAACATGGTGAACCCTCATCTCATCATCAAAATACAAAAATTAGCCAGGGGTGATGGCATGCACCTGTAATCCCAGCTACTCAGGAGGCTGAGGCAGGAGAATCACTTGAACCCAGGAGGCGGAAGCTGCAGTGAGCTGAGATTATGCCATTGCACTCCAGCCTGGGCGACAGAGCCAGGCTCCATCTCAAAAAAATAAATAAATAAATAAATAAATAAATAAATAAATAAATAAATAAATATTCTTCCATTCTGACTCCCCCAGTGTCCTTAGGACAGTGCATCTGACCCCTGGCCTGGAACCAAGGCAGGTCCTGGGAATGCCGGTCTTAAACACCAGGATTGATGGTCAGCCTGGATAATAAGAGATGATCCTTATTGGCTGAAGCACTGCTGGAGAAAATCATACACTGGCGCAGGAGGTACTGGTACAAGTGCTGAGTCTTTAGCTTCTATAGCTCTTGCAGTGCTACTCCATAATCCTGTTCCTTGATTAATTCACTTTACCTTTCATATGAGTGGCACCAAACCTTCGCAAGTCTTCAAACCTCTTGCCCAACCTAACTTTCAGGTTCCTAACTCTCAGGGGAATCCTTACCTCCTACAAACTTAGTTGTACTCATCCTTATCATCATCTCCTTCCCTCTTGCCTTAGAGGGTGAGGTCCCTTCCCTTGGTCAAGGCCTCCATCTATGTCCTTAACCCCTTTCCACTCCACCTACAGGAAATGTGTCCCAGCAGTCTTGCCTCCTCTCTTCTGCCTTTAACATCCTCTACTGGTTTTTTTTTTCACCCTCTAACCGGTTTCTCTTAGAGTGAAATTGCTTCTTTGGTTCTATCCTTCTCTATCACTGCCCTATATCTCTCTTTATGAACCAATTCTGTTCCAAACTTTGGCAAAATGGGAGGCTCAGGGAGGCCAGGAGCCAGGGTCTGGGTGCTCAGATGGAAAGGGAATAGGGTAGAGCTCAGGCCATGAAACAAAAAGGGAACTAAAGACAGCGTTCCAGGTGAAATAGGGTCAGAACCAAAGAGACAGCCACCACTGTATCAATCTAAAATGTGCTGGGCAAAGAGGGAAAAAATGGATGGGAGTTAAAAGATCAGTAAGTAGGGATAGAAGAATAGAACCAAAAGTTTTAGAAAGCTGGATGAGAGCCAGAGCAGAAGGATTTCTCAAGTCTGAATAGCTAGGTCAAGCCTGCATTTATAGGATGCCTGTAGCCTTGCCCATGGGTGGAGAGGGAGCATTTAAGGATGCCAAGCCTTCCTGGACACTTCCTCCTCTGCTAATCTCTTTTAAACGGTTAGCAACAATCACTGTTCCACTTCCTTAGTTCAGCTTCATTTCAAAACACATTGCAGTCTCAACTCTATCTCTACCTTCCCACTGAAACTTCTTGGGAAAGGATTACCAGTTGTCTCTATATTGGTTTCTTCTCTGAGTGTTCCTCCACCAGTTCCTCCTCCTCCTTCTCTGTTGCCCAGTGTTTAAGCATTTATATCTACAGAATTTCTTCTAGGCTCTTCTAACCACCCTTACAATCATTGGGTATCTTCCTCTCCTTTTGTGGATTTTAAATCAGCAGTTTTGTTAATTTCCCAACCTGTATATCTGGTCCCTACCTCTCTCCTGGCCATCAGACTCACACCTGAACTGTTTGGCTCTGCAGTCCTTCAAGTGTTACTGGCGTCTAGATTGCTGTGCAGGCATGTTAAGTGGCAAACAGGAGGATGGGAAGAGCTGTAGGATAAGGAAAGAAAAGTAATGGGTGATTAGCTAAAAACAAGCTGCTAGATCAACTTATTTCTAAAAGAACAGGGCTTTTAAACTTCTCTCTGAAGTGCTTACACACGCCAAAACTACCTGTGTTGGATAACTAAGTTAAGAGATCCTTGAGTGTATGCTCAGCTTTACCTATTTCCTAACTATGGAACCAAGAGTAGACTTGGGTCACAGAATTGTCATTCTGGGATACTGCCATTAAGGGAACTCACTCTGCAAGTGGGCTCCACTCTCCAACCAGCAAATTCTTTTGATTCTATTAGTTTCAATTTCTCTGAAAGAGAATCTGATTGGCCCAGCTAATCTTTTCATGCTAGGACCTCATTAGATGGGCCGCCTTGGGTCAGGCACATACCCTCCACGTGTAATCCAAAGTTACCTTTGTGCAAAGAGCATCCTAGCATTAATTCCCTAGGAAGGAGCTGTGAGCAGTGCACTTTATGATAGAAGGCAAAGCTGCTCATGGCTGACACCTCCAGCGCTTAGCTGTGGAGCATGTAGAGGAAGCTCCTACCACTGCCTGGGAAATTAGGAAAGGCCTCATCATGGCTGTGACATTTGAGATGGCCTTAAAGGAGAGTAGGTGTTATGTGTTACTTGTGTGGCAGTTTCAGAATGTTGCAGCACTATTCCAAACCTAGGACCTTCATTCAATTATTGCTCGTTCACTTTTTTCCTTTTCTACATCATGAGTCACTTTCATTCTTAGGAAACCACACCTGAAGGAACTGGAACTTTCTCCTTTCTTCTCTCTTTTCTCTCTCTCTCTTCTTTTCTCACTCTCTTTTCACTCTCTCTGTCTCTGCTTTTCTTTTTCTCTCTCTCTCATTTTGTGTTGGGATTAAACAAAGTCTAGAATAATATTCCCTAATTCATTCATTTATTCACTGAATATTCAGTGCCTACTATATGCTAGAGCATTTTACAGTTTATAAAATGCATTTTATAGATCATTTTGTTTAGGCCTTATCACAAGCCTATTAAGTAGTTATTGTTACAAAATACATTTAATAAAACAACTGAGGCTTAAGGGGGTTAAGTAATTGATCCAAAATCAAATTGGAAGTATAGTGGGAGAGGGGAGATTTGAACCTAGGTGGAATCTCTAAAACCTATGTACTTTTCATTACACCACACTGGGATGACTCACAAATCACAGAAAAATAGGACGTTAGATCTGATATGAATAATTGAACAACATCAGCAATTTGCCATTAAATGCTACTGATTAACATCTGTCATATTCTTGCTGAACATTTTCCTAAACTGAGGGTTCAGGTTACACAACTAAAAGAGTAATCTTCCAAAATAAGTCTGTGAGTTTGAAAAGTTCTCCAAGCAAATTAAATAAGTTTATTTTTTAACAAGTTAATTTTAATGAGAAATACTTATAAAAAAATTCTTTCTCTCTGGCATTTGTTCTTTGCTTCTGCCCTCAGAAGCCTATCCTGTGTAATATTTATTAATATATAACAATGCTGCCTTTTACAATATGTACGGTCCATTCCCCATTGGTAAGCTTCTTATGTTTGCATTTGGATAGCTCAGCTAGTTTGACTGTAGGACTAAGAAATCAGTTGAATTTTTTGGAGTAACTTTATTTTTGCACCCCCATTCCCTTTCAGATTGGAAAGTAACAGATGCTTATTGTATAAAAGGCAAACCATACAGATGTCTTAGAAAGTAAAAAGCCCTGGCAATTCCACCCTCAGACATAACAACTATTAATAATGTGGTGCATAGTGTTTCAAATTCCTTCTACCGAAATACTAACACATACTATATTTACACATGTTTTTATATAAATGGGATCTGCCATACGTACTATTTGACCATTTCTGTTTGTTTGTTTTTGCCTTAACATCTTAACTATCTTTGTCAGTACCTATAGATTGATCTCAGCTTTCAGATGGCCTTTGACAAAGGAAAATATCCATTTCACAGAAAGAGAATACATTTCAAATGTTTTGCCAATGCACGCCTTAATTAAAGCAAAGTCAAGGTGAGAAAGTGGGGATACTGCTATGTATTGTACCCATTGTCACTCCTGAAAAAAAAAAAATAGGTTAATAGTTGCTACTAGTAAACGGTACATTGTTGTAACTAACTCAGCCCTTGAAAAAAACTTGGCAATTACATCCACCTTTTGAATTTGCAGCCAATGGACAAGAGCTGAAAGGAGGGATGTTTTGGAAACTATCCTCTGATGGAGTTGCCTTCAGGTCGTGAATTGTAAGGCTCTGAGGCATTTTCATCAGCTTGCCATTTGCTAGAAACACACTTCCCAACACCTCAGCGTTGATCTGTTAAAGCCTCTCATTTAGTGAGAAACACAAGACAGATGATTCAGTGTGCTGGGCAATTCATTAACCCGTCATGGGCTTTTTTTCCTAAGCCTGGGATAACAGGCAGAAAAAGGAATCTAATCCCTAATGAGCAACAAAGGCCACTGCTGGAGGGATGGGAACACACACAGACAAGACACGAGATGGGCTCTCCTTTTCCATCTGGAACAACCAGTTGTCTCTGAACTTACACAGATTTTTACCATAGATTGATCCTGCCTGGCAGCAAAATAAGTTTTTTTTTCCCCCAGCTGTCTTGGAAATGGGAAGTGACATGTTTGGTAGACCACACTCACAAAAGGCCATATGTCTGGTATCCCAGGGTTTGGACTGTCCATAAAGAACCAAGGAAGCAGGCCAAGCCCTGCCAGTATTTCACAGGACACCAAAGAGAATATATGTTCTCAGGTTGAGCCACAAAAATCAACATTAGTCCAGGGACTACCTAAAATTTGGTCTGCTGGAACCCAAGTCATAGACCTCAGAAAACTGACTCTGCTATCTTCTTTTTCATTGCTTTTATGTAACTTCTGGCTTATTAGAGAATGCTGAGCCTAGATTTACTGGAAACAAATGTTTTGTGATACTATTTTCTATATTATTGTGTTCTATACTATTTTCTTACACTTTTTTCCTCTCTTCATATTATTTCTGTATTCCATGAGATATTTTGATATCCAACTATGATTCCTGCTTTGGGAATCTCCCCTTTTTCAACTGAAAAGTTGAATAGTGCTAAATATTTAGAAGCAGATTATCCCCTTTTCCCCCCAGATTTTGTGTTTGTTGTCATTAACACAAGATCCAACAAGTAGATTGCTGGAAGATTCATATAGTCTTTCACGGTAATACACCATGGGAGTAATAAAGTAGGTTTTGGAAGGATAAAAGGAGGATAATTGAAATTTCTTTTTTTTTTTTTTGAGACGGAGTCTCGCTCTATCGCCCAGGCTAGAGTGCAGTGGCCGGATCTCAGCTCACTGCAAGCTCCGCCTCCCAGGTTTACGCCATTCTCCTGCCTCAGCCTCCCGAGTAGCTGGGACTACAGGCGCCCGCCACCTCACCCGGCTAGATTTTGTATTTTTTAGTAGAGACGGGGTTTCACCGTGTTAGCCAGGATAGTCTTGGTCTCCTGACCTCGTGATCCGCCCATCTCGGCCTCCCAAAGTGCTGGGATTACAGGCTTGAGCCACCGCACCCGGCTGAAATTTCTTAAATTATTTATAGATCTGTCAATTTTTCAGTGATTTGATTCTCACTAATGATGTTTATATTAACAGTTATTAGGGTGACCAAATGTTCCAGTTTGCCCAGAAGTAGTCCTGGTTTATGCCTGTGGTTCCAGCATGATAATTAATCGCATCCACTTTCTCACTCAAAAGTGTTCTGGTTTGGCTGCTAAATTATATGGTCACTCTATTAATCATAGAAGACAGTATTCTGCCATCACAGTGGCAGCAGACTCATATAACAACTGTATATTAAATAATGACAGTTTTCTGTCAAAATTTTAAGTGTACATATAATTCATCCTATAAATCTTCTTTCTATGAATCTATTCTACAGAAATATCATGTTATAAACAGAAGACACACAGAGAGAGAGAGAGAGAGGGAGGAAGAGAGAAAGAGAGAGAGAGGAATGCTTAGTGAAAACTGGAAAACATCTAAATGTTTATCAATAGGAGATTAATTAAATGCAGTGGAATTCAATAGGACTGTTATAAAAGAAGGTGGTAGATCTATATGTGTTGGTGACATGGTAAAATGTTCAAGACATTTTTAAGTCAAAAAAGCAGGTTGTGGAAATATGTGGCAGTGCTTGCTATGGCTGGCTCAGGAAAGCTTTTAGCTCCTCCCATAATTTCCTCCAGCCCCTATCCACACAAACCATGTCAAATCAATTCAATACAAAATACTAATTGCTTACTATGAAAAGGCAGCTTCTCTCCTAGCCTTTCCATTTAACCAGATGTCTTCCCTGAGCCTCTACAGTATAGAAATTCTGGAGATGCCATGGTCTACAGTACAATCTTGTTGTATAAAACATATGTATATTGGAAAGAGATTCACAAAGTTGTTGACTGTGATTACTTCTGGGGAGTGACTGTTATTCGCTCTGTACTTCTATTTTAATCTATAAGTATATAGCACTTATACTTTTTTTTGAGATGGAGTCTCGCTCTGTCACCCAGGCTGGAGTGCAGTGGTGTGATCTCGGCTCACTATAACCTCTGCCTCCCGGGTTCAAGCGATTCTCATGCCTCAGCCTCCCAAGTATCTGGGATTACAGGTGTGTGCCAGCATGCCCAACTAATTTTTGGATTTTTAGTAGAGACAGGGTTTTGCCATGTTGGCCAGGTTGCTCTCAAACTCCTGACCTCAGGTGATCCATCTGCCTCAGCTTCCCAAAGTGCTGGGATTACAGGTGTGAGCCACCATGCCCAGCCTAGCACTTATACTTTTTAAAATGAACTTAAAAGGAATACACCCATAGTCAGTTTGCTATATAAAAAAATAAATTTGGCCAGGCACAGTGGCTCACACTTGTAATCCCAACATTTTGGGAGGCTGAGGTAGGTGGATCATGAGGTCAGGAGTTCGAGACCAGCCTGACCAACATAGTGAAACCCCATCTCTACTAAAAATACAAAAATTAGCCAGGCATAGTAGCACACACTTGTAATCCCAGCTACTCTGGAGGCTGAGGCAGGAGAATCACTTGAACCTGGGAGGTGGAGGTTGCAGTGAGCCGAGATCGTGCGTGCCACTGCACCCCAGCCTGGGCAATAAGAGTGAAACTCTATCTCAAAGAAAGAAAGAAAGAAAAATGAGAGAAAGAAAGAAAGAGAGAGAGAGAGAGAGAGGGAGGGAGGGAGGGAGGGAGGGAAGGAAGGAAGGAAGGAAGGAAAGACAGGGAGGGAGGAAGGAAGGAAGGGAAAGAAAGGAAGGAAAGAAAGAGAAAGAAAGAAAGAAAGAGAGAGAGAGAGAAAGAAAGAAAGAAAAAATATATATATGTATACACATAACATATTTTAGGTGCATTTTGGGCATCTGGAAATGCTTTATTTAGAACTAAAGAATAGACACCAGATCTCTGGCATTTTTCCTATAAATATGCTTTAAAGTGGATGTGGCATGCTCTGTAGTTATCTCCCAATTATCAGGCTAATTGAGGAAAGGAATAGCTTGGGGAAATAAAGTTGAAATGTAGCTTTTCGTTTCTAACTTTTTCACAATCATTTTAACCGAATCAGTTAAACAGATACATTAATTGTTTCCTCTGAGTCTTTTTGGAAGTAGATTATAAAGCATTAACTACTTAAAAATGAGTGATTTTCACTTTTTTTTCCTTGCATCTCTCTGATCTATCTTCTAGGACAAATGTGAATCCAAATGTCTAGGATCAGAGAATGGAAGATTTGAAGAAGCTTAACTGTGTGAAATGAACAGGTCATAGTGTACCATTTCCATTTTCAAGGGTTACAAAATGTTGTTTGCACTTAGTTTTGATTTTAGAGTTAAATGAGAAACAAAAGAAGAATAAGCTAATATAAAAACATAAAAATCTAGGGTTGGAACTCTCCCGAGTAGAGGAGAGTTCATCTCCCTCTCCTCTCCTGTACCTCACTTAGCCACTTGGTTAACTAATTATCCTTGAAGCCTTTCCTCCAGGGTCACCTGTGCCTCCCTGCCTCCCAGCTTCCCGCCTCTCCACCCACCCGATTCCCGCCTGTGCCTCAGTCCTGGCAGGAGGACTTCAACACTTCCTTGTCCCTTTTCTTCTTTCTTCTCTTATAGGACTTAATTGATTGTATTGTTTGTTCCATCATTTGTACCTATGCCCATTGCCACCCACTAACTGAATTTCGGCTTCTTTTAGAGCAGGGATTGAGTCATATTCATACGAGAAGCCTCAGTGCCTGGCACAATACTCATCACATAGTAGATACTTGTAAATGTTTGTTTAATGCACGAAACTGAGAGACAGAGAGAGAGAGAGGAGTACCCCGAGAGCAAGAGAGCACCCCAACATCTGCTTTATAGAAAGAAGAAAGAAAGCCTCTAAGCCATTTTCAATGTCCCCCAGGGAACAGATTTCCTTGGGCAGGTAAAGCCTTGTTTTGAACTGGCGTGCTGGCTGGAGTTCAGAGCGTGTCTGCATTTCTTCCCCTGCTGGGTATTGGTTTGAAATGTTTTTGTAACTGCCACACGTTGCAGTTTCCCCAACCTTTTTTTCTGGGAAATCAGAATAGATCTTCAGGACTAATGGGGTGAGATAATGTGTATTCTGTGTATAGCTATTGTTATTTGTTGGCTTAGCTGTGCACAACATCCTGGATAAGCTGGCTTAGGAGATTCAGTGACTCATGTCATTTTCTCAGTAACCAGGGGTGACCTAGAGCACTTCAGGCCGGAGGAAATTGGTTTCTCGCGCGCTAGCTTCTTAGCTCCCACTGCAGATGAGGCTAGGCACCATCTTGGCGTCCATCAACATGACTGAATTAGTTACTGCTCTATCTGATATTAATGGTGATGGCGCCTGGCTACAGGAAACCCTTCCGGCTTGGCTAAAAGAGGTTGTGACCTACTTGCACATAGATTTAATGGGAGCGGGAAAATCTGCATTCAACTATAGCTTTAATATCACCAATTAGAGACACTAACATTAATTGGGCAACCTCTTTTAAAACTCAGTGAGTATGAAGCTATTAGCTACTCATTCAAACGTTGTGAATGAGTTTAATATTTATTAGCGCTGTTTCTAACATCCAACTGAGATTCTTCCTGGGAAGTTAAGTAGGCACTTTCATGGAGGGTGGGAAATGGGAGAATAGGAGAGAGAGAGAAGTGATTTGGGAGCACAGACATTGGTTGCTAAAGACCACAGACTCGGCACTGCAGAGAGGGCTGGGGGAACTCAGAGGCTGTCCTGAGCACTTGGAGAATGAGTTGAGTATTCAAGAAGTGCTCAGGAAAGAATTCTGAAACGGAGACTCAGACGACCCTAAACTGTGTATGAAGTGGTCCCTTATTGTGTGTGCAGTCCCCTAGTCTAGGAAGATGAGGAGTAGTAAGATGATCTAGGGTGAAACTTGCAGGAAACACTAGTGCAGATAAGAACCACATGGGTGAAATTGTGAGGGCCTTATCATTTTTAAAAGAATGTAGTTTTTTCAAAAATTATTTTCAGAAGTAATATATATGCAGAAAATTTGGAAAATATAAAAAAGCACAAAGGACCCAACACATCAACAAAATCAGAAGAAGGCCGGGCACAGTGGCTCACGCCTGTAATCCCAATAGTTTAGGAGGCTAAGGCGGGCTGATCACCTGAGGTCAGGAGTTCGAGACCAATCTGGCCAACATGGTGAAGCCCTGTCTCTACTAAAGATACAAAAATTAGCCAAGTATGGTGGCAGGCGCCTGTAATCCCAGCTACTCGGGAGACTGAGGCAGGAGAATTGCTTGAAACTGGAGAATTGCTCCAGGAGGCGGAGGTTGCAGTGAGCCAAGATGGTGCCACTGCACTCCAGCCTGGGTGACAGAACAAGACCCTGTCTCCAAAAAAAAAAAAACACAGAAGTAATTCCAGCCCCCAGAGGTAACAAGCCTTACCATTTTAGGCAGCATGGGCTTTTGTCTGTCCATACTTATGCATGTGGAGACCTTTTGTAGACTGCAACTGTATCTCCAGAACACTGTCCTGCAGTCTAGGCCTAGCGTATCTTGAAACGTGCCAGTAAGCTGGCTGTGAGCAATTTTTTTCTATCTTTCTGTTCCATACACCCTGCCCTTCCCACTGTCCTTCACTGCCCTAGTGCAGGGAAGTGGATCTCTCAGAGGCTGACCACTATAAACTGATCCTGCTCACCCAGGGGCCTCTTTGTTCACTGACAGGGTACAAGGGCTCAGCTTAAAACAATGACAAGTCTCTGCTTTGTACATTACTTTGCATATATTTTCTTTCTAAGTACAAGGGGCTTTTAAGTAAGCATGTAAGATAAAACAAAATAGATTGATTAATGTAATCCACAGCCTAACATTCAGGGCATCCCGTTTGAGAAACTAAACCATGTAATCACAGCCTGGGGTAACAAAGCCGAGTCTGCACACAGAGGAAAAAGCTGAGATATACCAAAGGAGACACGCTAGCAGCATGCACAAGACCCCTGCTCTACGCCTTCTTTTCCGAGCCCATCCCTTGTGTTTCATGCTGTTGATACCGGCCAGTGGGGCCATAAGTGTTGAGCCCGAATATTTCTCCATTGGGCCCTATCTCTCCTTCCCTACTACCACTGCCTTAATTTAGTCCCTGTCTCTCATGTGGATTACTGCAAAACTCTCCTCCCTCGTCTTTCTGCTCCCAGTCTTGCCCGCTTTGACTCCATCTTTACCATTTGCTGTTCAGTGAACTTTCTAAATAGCTCTGTCTGGTCCTGTTACCTGTCACTGTGTAACAAGTCACCCCAAAATTTAGTAGCATAAAGCAACCACCATTTCATTATGCTTGCAGATTCTGTGGGGCGGGAATTCAGACAGGGCATAGCAGGGTTGGTTTTTCTCTGCTCCATGATATCTAGAGCTGAGATGACTTGAATGGCTGGGAGTGGAACAGCTGGAGTTAGAAGAGGTACTCCTTACATTTTTCTTTATGCACATGTCCTGCCACCTGGCCTGCAATGCTGAACGATGGGTTCAGCTGGCACTGACCTATGTGTGGCCTCCCCAATATCATGTCCTCGGGGTAGTCAGACTTCTTCCATAGTGGCCCGATACTTCAAATGCTAGTGTCCCCAGGGATCAAGGTGGAAGCTTCATGCCTTTTAGGACCCTGCTTCATAAGTCACAACCTTCATTCTCACTCTATTCCATTGGTCAAAGCAGTCACAAGCCTGCACCAATTCAAGGGAAGGGAACATAAACTCCACCTCTTGATAGAAAAAATGTCAAACACTGTGTAGCTATGTTTTATTTATGTGTTTATTTTATTTTATTTTTTGATACAGGGTTCCTCTCTGTTACCCAGGCTGGAGCGCAGTGGCACAATCCCAGCTTACTGCAGCCTTGACCTCCCTGGCCCAAGTGATCCTCTAACCTCAGCCTTCTGAGTAGCTAGGACTACAGGCACATGGCATCATGTCTGGATAATTTTTAATTTTTTTGTGGAGACCATAGGGTCTCTCTATATTTTCCAAGCTGGTCTTAAACTCTTGGGTTTAAGCAATCTTCTTGCTCTGCCCTCCCAAATTGTTGGGATTGCAGGCATGAGCCACTGCACCTGGCCATAGCTATGTTTCACAACCACCTGTCTATCTATTGTCTGTATTTGTATAAGCATAAAACATTTTTGAAAGATACACACCAAACTTTTATAGTTGAAAGGTGGAAGCAGAATTTTCTCTCCTTATTCTCTATACTTCCAAAGGAGAAAAGAAAAAAAAAAACAACTAGTGGAATTATGAGTGATTTTCATTTTTTAAAGAAAATCGCTTCCTCTATTTTCTCAACCCTTCAAAGACTAAGAATACTAAGGTAGGTCCTACACTGGCACATTCTAAAACAATTGCTAGACCAATTTTTAACAGAATTGCTAGACCCCCTAGCTATGTTCAGGGCACCCAAAGAGATTGTGAACTGGGCTCTGTCAGTATATGCCCATTACCCACCTTAGGCTATGGCAGAGAGGCTAGAAACATCCTTTGGGGGCTTAAGAAGCCAGAGCAAGGTCTTCTTTATAGACAGTGGTCCTGGTGCACCATTCCAAACCCACCCTACTCCTGCCACAGGAAACACCACCTCCCTTTAAGCCAAGTGAGGAGGTTTCACAAGAGTCATTTGGAGTGAGTCCTTGATCTGTGTCTCCTGGAGTTTGAGAAACACAGGACTGACTTTCACCAGAGGAAGTCTAAAGGTGAAAGTCTAGAAGGGCCTGCCCTGCAACAGAATAAAGAGAGAGGATTCATTGGCACTGTTATTGATGGGTGGATCATGGAATGAGGACCCACTCACAGGCCATGTCAAAAGAGACACTGCCCAAGAAAACCACCCGCAGGGTGAAGCTACCTGGCAGGAGGGCACTCTAGCCAGGGGTCTCTAGGAGAAGGATCTCCAAGGTGCAAATGGCACACCATATGACAACTGTGTCAGCCACATAAATCCGAGTAATTTGCCCCTAATCCATCCCCAGAGGCCTGAGGAAAGAGCAGTTAGTGGGTAGCAGAAGAGGGAAAAAGCTGACTGTGCACCCTTTCTTCTCTTCAAGCTTCCAAAACTAAAGCAGGCCTAGCCAGATGGATGAGAAGAGTTTTCCAGTGAATAAAATATTGAAGGTGTAATATTACATTTCACACGACTTTTGCGGTACTCAAATGAGAGCATTTTTGTGACAGAATGGGATCAGAGAAGCAAGGATTTTAACCTAGAATGGATTTTTCTGAAGCAACAGAAAAAAATAAATAAAAAGGTCATGTCACGAATGTCCAGGCCACACTATAGGTCTACAAAAACATTCTTAGACCTATAGTCTTAGACCTATAGTGTGGCCTGGACTTTCAACAACATCTGTTACACTTTTTTTGTGTTTTTCTGATTTTCCAAATTTTGTTTGGAACACATACTGCTTGTTATTATTCAACTGCACATCTTATCATATCAATTCTATGCTGAAACCTCCCTGATGTCTTTGCATTGCCCTCATGATCAAAGCTAATTTAAAAACCTGTCTTACAAGGCTCTTCATGATCCAGCCCCTGCCTACCTCTCTATTTGCTTTTTCCAGCTTCCTGTGAGCCACATACACTCTGTAGTCCAGTTATATGGACATAAATGTTCTAAATGCATCCTGGTCTTCTGTGTCTCTCCTCAGTTCAGGTTATTCTTTCCTTTCTTTAATTTTTTTTTTTTTTTTTTGGAACAGGATCTCACTCTGTCTCCCAGGCTCAAGCGTGGTGGCACAATCATGGCTCACAGCAGCCAACCTCCTGGGCTCAAGCAGTTCTCCCAGTTCAGCCTCCCAAAATGGTAGGATTACAGGCATGAGCCACAGCACTTGGTTGATTCTTTTGGCTTGAAATATCCATCACCCTCACCTCACCTCACTTCACAAATATCCATCACCTTAACCTCTTGTTAAATGTAACTGACAGGATTTGAGCTCCTGCTCTGTCAATTACTGGCAGTGTACAACCCTGAACCTTAGTTTCCTCATCTATCAGAGTGGAATATTAACACTCACAGGGGTTATTTTTCATTGCTTGCTCTACATCTATTCCTCAAATTTCCATCTGGAGATCCTTCTCCCCTAGTCTCTATCCTTCTGGTCTAGTTAAGGCTCCTCCACCTCACTCCAGGAACATAGGCCGGACACAGTGGCTCACACCAGTAATCCCAGCACTTTGGGAAGCCAAGGCAGGAGGATTACTTGAGTCCAGGAGTTTGACACCAGTCTGGGCAACATAGTGAAACCCCACCTCTACAATAAATACAAAAATTAGCCAGGCATGGTGGAGTGCACCTGTAGTCCCAGCTACCCTGGAAGCTGAGGTAAGAGGATCCCTTGAGCCCAGGAGGTCAAGGCTACAATGAGCTGTGATTGCACCACTGCATTCCAGCCTGGGCAACAGAGGAAAAAAAAAAGTCTAAAAAAAATAAATAATAAGAATGCAGACCATGACTCAGGACAGATTCTTCAAAGCCCCTGGCCATGAGGCCAGTTCAGAGATGAGCGTGTGATGCTGTCTAATTAGAGCGCATCTGAGCACTCAGGAGGAAGCTGAGTGCCACTCTTGAGTGCTGCTTTCTACTTCCTGCTGAAATGGAGATGCCGGAAGACTGTCTGGCTGGAGCAGCTCCAACCACCTGCCCCCACAGGGAACCTGAGAACAAAGCCAACACATAAAGGAAGGTGGAGCCATGCCAGGAGATGGAGGGAGTCAAGGTTCTGATAATGTTGTTTGAGTCCAGTCATGTATGAAGGCAGCACTATGACTGAGCTCCCCAGTTTTGTAAACCAATAAATGCTCTTTGCATTTACACCCATTTGGTTCAGATCTATCAAGAGGATCCTAAATGATATTCTACATAAATTTGAGAAATAAAGAAAATAATGTAAAGTGCTTAGCAAAATACCTGGTATGGTAAGTGCTCAGTAAAGGTTAGCTTAATTGTGCCTATTATGGAATTTAATTCAGAAAAGAGAGGACTCCATAATTATCGTGAATATCAAGTGAACTCTTTCATGCATGGCAAAGAGCCAGTCTTATTGGTAGGTTGAATCCCACGAGATACGAAATCAGCAATTTCAAGAAGTCTTTCCTGTCCTTAACACCTCTCTGCCTTCTTGGCACTGATAGCCCCAGCTGTCAAAAATTGTCATCAATCCCTTTGTTTTCAGACATTTAAAGAGAAGTTTATCTTTTAGCTATAGCACCTGCATGAATGAGTCCATGAGCTCCATTCCTGAGGGCAGATTTTGAGAGTGGCCTATAGAGACAGCAGAGTCCCCTGGCTGCCCTGAGAGATGAAGAGAGACACAGCCACACCCAGAAGACGTGGCCAACGGAAACTCCTGCCATCTTCCTGTGCAGTTTTGGCCTGGCTGTCCTTGCTAGGCACCCTCAAGAAGCTCCAGCCTCAGATTTTAAAAGGTGTGTAACTTTTCTGAACTTAAAGAAGGATCTTTGGCTAAAATGGCCCCCCAAAACCTTTGTTAAACAAGCACAGTATGTAGCCCAGTCCTCTTCTTCTGCCTGGGCACCCCCCAGATCCTGCCCTTTGCAGCAGAAGCAGCCCAAGGTGTTGGGGCCCATGACAAGAGAATCAAAGCTTTTCTCTTGTCAGGTGTGTGTAAGGAGGTACCTTAGTCATCTGTGATTCTTGCCTTGCCAAGCAGATGGCTGGAGACTAAGAATGGAGAAGCTGCCTAGGGGGAGTACAGAGTAAATATTTTAAAGGTCTCTTGGAACAAGGTCAGACATGCTCCTGGGTAAGAACCTTTAGTCATATTTCAAAGAAATGAGGCAGAGCTTCCTGGAAGCCACAGTCTAAACAACTTCAGACATCCAGTTTAACCCGAGAGGTTTGAATTCCTTCCTTTCTCTTATCTTTCTTTCCTTTTCTCTTTTGTTTGCTTTTAGCTCCAGTTTTCCTTTTTTTTTTTTTCCTTATGAGACAGAGTCTCACTGTCACCCAGGCTGGAGTGCAGTGGTGTGATCTTGGCTCACTGCAACCTCCGCCTTCCAGGTTCAAGCAACTCTCCTGCCTCAGCCTCCGAAGTAGCTGGGATTACAGGTGCCCGCCACCAGGGCTGGCTAATTTTTGTATTTTTAGTAAAGATGGAATTTCACCATGTTGGTTAGGCTGGTCTCGAACTCTTGACCTCAGGTGATCCTCCTGCCTCAGCCACCCAAAGTGTTGGGATTACAGGCATGAGCCACTGTTCCCGGCCAGTTTTCTTTTTAATCATACATACCATCCCATGCCAAAGTCTAATCCTGTTGACATGCGTAATTTCCAGCTGAAAGTCCCATTCTGTGGCTACACTGACATTTTTTGTTTCTTTTCATCGCTAACACTGGTAAGGCAGCAGAATGCCAAATATTTGTACCATCTACTTTGCTTAAATGGCTCTAAGGCACTGTCAGCTAGGTCAACTAGCACAGAGCTCCAGAGAAGGTGGAATGCCACTTTCTGAGCCTGAAGACTTGTGGAAATGGACCATTTACAATAATTGAGAAGAATTGTAAAGGGAATAATCTTCATGTACATTAGTGTTATTTAAAGCTAAATACCTGTAGCATCTGAAATTATTTTGAATTTGCTTCCTGTACTCTGTGATAAACTACATTCTAAATATCATTTCCTATTTCCTATTCTCTCATCCTTTCCCCCTCTATCTCACTGCTTGTATTTGAATACATTTTCTGTATGCACCCTCTGTATAGTATTAGCCCCAGTACAAATAAGCATTTCTAAGTATCCATACCTCTATATAACATGTGTAAGATAATTTGTCTGGCTGGGTGCAGTGGCTCACACCTGTAATCCCAGAACTTTGGGAGGCTGAGGCAGGTGGATCACCTGAGGTCAGGAGTTGGAGACCAGCCTGGCAAACATGGTGAAACCCCGTTTCCACTTAAAAATACAAAAATTAGCCGGGCATAGTGGCAGGCACCTGTAATCCCAGCTACTCAGGAGGCTGAGTAAGGAGAATCACTTGAACCTGGGAGGTGGAGGTTGTGGTGAGCTGAGATCGTGCCATTGCACTCCAGCCTGGGCGACAAGAGTGAGACTCCATCTCAAAAAAAAAAAGAAAGAAAGAAAGAAAAAAATGTCTGACAGCAAGAAAACGTATGCCTGATACACAGCAGTGAAAAAATGATTTGTCACAGGTACCATAGGATAAAATATGAGACTTAACATCAAATTAGGGTATTTTAGCTCCCTCAAAATCACATTCTATATCAGACAGCTTCTTACTTAAATTGATAAGCAACCCAATCCCACTATTTAGAAATATTTTTCGTATGCTAAGGAATCTGTTAACTGGCTCTATGATGAAAGTAATGATTTTAGTTAAACTATAAGCAGTGGCAATTATGAGGGTTCAAAATAGTAGCACATTGGAATGATGAAAAGATTCATTTAACATACATTTATTGTGCAACTACAATGTGCCAGCACTGTCTAGACCAGGAAAGGTCAGGGAGACTGACCCTGCTTTGGAGGATCAAGAAGTCTTACAGTTCAGTCAAGCTCTCCAAGAAGAAAGAGAGTTTATAAGATTATCCAGGACAGCAGGATACTTCAGGCAGGGGGAACAGCATGTGCAAAGTCATGGAGGACTGCTCTGGGAAATGTGAGTGGTTCCATGCGGCTAGAGTGAAAGGCTGTTATAAAGGAGTGTGGTAGAATATGAAGCTGAAGAAGTAGGTAGAGGCCAGCTCACGCAAGCCTTATAGGTTGGGGTGCACATGTTATAGGTTGGGCTGTCATCACATTTGCCATTTCTTCTTACTGCTAAAAGAATTTTGATTTTGTTCAGGTGGCAGAGTGCCCAGGACAGAGTATAAATTGCAATTGGCCTAAGCCAATTGTCTTAGTTTGTTCTGTGCTGCTATAACAGAATGTCAGAGATTGAGTAGTTTATAAAGAAAAGGAATTTATTTCTTACAGGCCTAGAGATGGGGAAGTCCAAGATTGAGGGACCAGCATCTTGAAATGACCTTCTTACTCCATCATCCTGTGGCAGAAGCCTGAAGGGCAAGAGAGGGTGAGAGAGAGAGCGAGAAAGGGGGCTGAACTCATCTTCTTACAGGGAACCCACTCCCAAGGTAATGAACCCATTCCTAAGAATAAGGGAATGCTTATAATGCTTATAAGATAAGCCATTCCCAAGCATTAATCTATTCTTGATACTAATGGTGCCCCCATGACCCAAACACCTTCCATTAGGCCACGCCTCCCAGCACCACCACATTAAGGATCAGGTTTTCAACACAAGAACTTTGGAGAGCCCAGTCAAACCATAGCACCAATCATAGCAATCCCCTTTACTTTTGATGATAATACATGGTTTAGGGCTGCATATGGCATTCAATTCTGGCCTAAAATATAAGAAGTCTGGAGGAAGGCATCAAGGAAAGAATTTCCTCCCTGATTAAAAACAGAAGAATTCTGTAACAGAAGCTCTTCCTTTGCTCCTCCCCTTCCTTTGTGATCTAGATGCTGTCATATGAGGATGCAATATCTAGAGTTACAGTAGCCATCTTACCACCATAGTGAGAATGAGAAGCTGAGGATGCAAACCTCACCCTAAGGATGAAAGAGAAAGGACAGGCCAGACACAGTGGCTCCTGCCTCTAATCCCAGCACTTTGGGAGGCTGAGGTGGGCAGATCACTTGAGGTCAGGGGTTCGAGAACAGCCTGGCCAACATGGTGAAACCCTGTCTTCTACTAAAAACACAAAAATTATCCAGGCGTGGTGGTGTGTGCCTGTAATCCCAGCTACTCAGGAGTCTGAGGCAGGAAAATCACTCGACTCAGGAGTCTGAGGCAGAGGTTGTGGTGAGCTGAGATTGTGCCACTACACTCCAGCCTGAGCGAGCGAGTGAGACTCTGTCTCAAAAAAAAGAGAGAAAGGACAGAAAACATTTGGGTCTTCAACAATATCACCAAAACAAGTTTAAGATTGCCTATATTAGAATGTTTAACTAAGAAAATAATAAATGTCTTTATAGTTAAAGTCACCATCAGTTGTGCTTGCAGTCACATTTGTTATAACTGCTGTCATTCCAAGGATGGAACTTACCATGAAGAGGAATGGGAGCTGTGGAAAGGTTTAGGTGGGGGAATGAGTTGTCAGATTTGTGCTTAGAAATTATTACACTGGCTACTGTGTGCAGAATGGACTGGCAATGGATAAACCAAGGAAAGGGACCAGTTTTGAAGTTACTGCAACTGTCCAAGAGATTAGGTAGAACCTCAGCAAAAACAGAAGCAATGATCATTGGAAAGGAGGAGATAAGCCTGAGAGCTATTTTAAGCCAAAATAATGTAAGTTAGTGACTCAGTGGATGTGAGAGTGGGGAAGCTAGAATAATCAAGGATTGCTTGGGCTTCTGGTTTGGCTGGGAGGAGATCTGAGTCTAATTCTGGCTTTGCCACAAGCTAGTTGAGCAATTCTAGGCTGGTTTCCTCATTTCTAGTGGGTCAGATTAAAAATATGATAGCAGGGGCTGGGCGCAGTGGCTCACGCCTGTAATCCCAGCACTTTGGGAGGCCGAGGTGGGCGGATCACGAGGTCAGGAGATCGGGACCATCCTGGTTGACATGGTGAAACCTCGTCTCTACTAAAAATATAAAAAATTAGCCGGTCGTGGTGGCAGGCGCCTGTAGTCCCAGCTACTCGGGAGGCTGAGGCAGGAGAATGGCGTGAACCAGGGAGGCGGAGCTTGCAGTGAGCGGAGATCACGCCACTGCACTCCAGCCCGGGCGACAGAGCGAGACTCCGTCTCAAAAAAAAAAAAAAAAAAAAAAGATAGCAGATTGACCTTATCTCCCCTGACTCCTCCAATGCCCAGGAGCTCTTTATATATAGAGAGAGAGAGATGGGGTCTCATTATGTTGCCCTAGACTGGTCTCGAACTTCTGGGATCAAGCAATCCTCCTGCCTAGGCCTCCAAAATTCCTGGGATTATAGGTGTGAGCCACCGTGCCTGGCTAGGAGCTCTTTTTTGCTGAGAGTACTAAAAGAGGTTAGGCCACTCTGGGGAAGGAAAAACCCCTCTTCCTCTACTGTATTTATTTGTGCAGAGTTGTTTGGTAGGTAACGTTAAGCTTTTGTCTACCTTTCAGCTTAGACTAACAGCAATTTGTAACGATTTGAGAAGTGGAGCAGAGGGCTCAATGATGCATGGGTGATGACCAAGTATGTGAATTAAAACTAGCAAACCGTCATTTCCTACATACACTCAAGGGTTATTCTTTTTTTTTTTTTTTTTTCTGAAGGCAAGTCTCACTCTGTTGTCCAGGCCAAAAGGCAGTGGCAAGATCATGATCATAGCTCACTGCAGCCTCCAACTCCTGGGCTCAAGCAATCCTCCTGCCTCAGCTTCCTGAAGAGCTAGGACTACAGGTGTGTACCAAGTTAAAATTTTATTTTTATTTTGTAGAGAGAGGATCTCACTATGTTGCCCAGGCTAGTCTTGACCTCCTGGCCTCAAAGGGCCCTCCTGCCTCGGCCTTTCGAAGTGCTGGGGTTATAGGCACAAGCCTCCGTGCCCAGCCAGGAGTTAATTTTTTTTTTTTTGAGATGGTGTCTCTCTGTTGTGATTCTCCTGCCTCAGCCTCTCGAGTAGCTGGGATTATAGGCATGCACCACCATGCCTGGCTAATTTTTGCATTTTTAGTAGAGACAGGGTTTCACCATGTTGGCTAAGCTGGTCTCGAACCTTTGACCTCAGGTGATCCACCTACCTTGGCCTCCCAAAGTGCTGGGATTACAGGCATGAGCCTCCATGCCTGGCCGAGTTATTCTTCATTAAAGTTATTGTAAAAGCCTTGTCCACATCTCCTTGGATTTGCTACTGGGCATGAGGGTCTTTCCCCTCAGCAGTTTCTTTATCACCTAGACCTGCCAGCCTAGAAGGGCAGCCATGTGCAATGACAAATACTCATTCCTTTTCTTCTGAGGGTAAGACAAAACAGAACAGGTAAAAGTGGTGTGCTCACCCTGGGGGAATGAGGCAAACCAGGCAAAAGGCCCAGAGACTGTTGCCAGGATACCGGGTTGCTGGGTGGCAGAGGTCACAGAGCCACGGAAAGGGTTTCACAAATGACTAATTAGTTTTGTTTTATTTGTCCTTATAGAAAGATTGCCTTGCCAAACTCACTACACTTCAAATAATTTTTCTCTCCCATTTCTACACCACATTTTATATTAATTTCTCACATTATCTCCTTCGATGGGCAGAAGGGCTGAGGGATGCAAGTCCAGACCGTTCCCTCTCTTCAGCATAGCTCCGCAGGGTCATCCAAGCTCCAGAACTCCCCACGGGAGCAGCCGAGGCCTCTGCTGCCACAGCATCATTTGTCTCCCTTTTTCAATCCGCTTTCGCCCACACCTTTAGAGGTATTGTTTCTGGTAGCACTTCCCAATACAATTCCTGAGCAGTAGTTAAAGTGATAAAAATAGATTTCATTCAGGAACTATCGTAACAGGGAGAAAGAGGCCTCAGTATAGAACAGGGCTCAGTTTTAAACACAACAAGGACAAGTGTGGATTTATAGGCCAGGACCAGGGTCAGGGTTCAGTGGGTGAAAAATCTCTAAGATGAAAACTCAGGGGTAAGGGAATCTGGCTATACCGACTCAACAAGATTCTTGCTGAAGGCTGACAAGGGTGATGAGATACTACCTAGGAGATGGCGGGGGACGAGGAATTTGATTTGATATCGAGGGTGATCAGATAAAGAGAGTAGTAGATTCTCTCTTAACTGAATTAACAGGATTCTTGCTAAACTGGGTGATGCGACTCTGACAAGAAAGGACACTGAAGCCCAAGGTCAAAGCCTGGTGAGGAAAGGGGTTAGAGAAGCCTTACTAAAGTTTAGTCAAGGAGAGAATATTTGTCACATGTATGTTTCTTGAAACTGACCTATGATGCCAACATAGAAACATTGGTCAACTCTATTTTACTAGGCACGAAAATGTGTGCACATGCGTGCATGTACACACACAATTCTATTATTATTATTTTATTATTTTAAAAATATACTTTAAGTCCAATAAAGAAAGAAACACAATCTCAAAATAAATGTAAATGCTTTGATTAAATAAGCATAGTTTAAAAACAAAATCACTGATTAAAGATTTCTTAGGACACAAAAAGCATGAAACATAAAAGAAACATTTGATAAATTGGACTTTATCAAAATTTAAAACTCTACTCATTGAATGTCATTCAAAGACAAGCTACAGATTAAGAGGAAACTATATGACAAAAATATATCTGATAAAGGACTTGCATCTAGAATATATAAAGCACTCTCACAAAACAATAAGAATATAAACAGTCCAATTTGTTAAATGAGCAAAAGATCCCTTCATTAAAGAAGAGACATGGGTGGCAAATAAGGCCATAAAAATATGCTAAACATCATTAATTATTAAGGAAATGCAAATTAAAATCACAATGAAACATTGCTACACACCCATTAAAAGGGCAAAACAAACAAACATTGATAATCCGAGTACTGACACAGACGTGGAGTAACTTGAATTGTCGTACATTACTGATAGGAATACAAAATGGCACAGCAACATTGGAAAAGAGTTTGGCAGTTTTTTTATAAGATTAAACACACATTTGCCATATGACCCAGCAATCCCACTTCTTACTATTTACCCAAGAGAAATAAAAACATATGTCCACACAAAGACCTGTACACAAATGTTTATAGCAGCCATTCTTACATTGCTATAAAAAACAAACAAACAAACAAAAAACTTGAGACTGGGTAATTTATAAAGAAAAAAGGTTAAACTGGCTCATGGTTCTACAGGCTGTACAAGTATAGTGCTGGCATCTGCTTGGCTTCCGGGGAGGCCTCAGGGAGATTTTATTCACGGCAGAAGACAAAGGGGGAGCCTGCTTCTCACATGGCAAGAATGGGAGCAAGATGTGTTGGCTGGTGGGGAGGTGCCACACTTTACAACAACTAGATCTCATGAAAACTCATTCAATGTCTCAAGAACAGCATCAGGCCAGGAGGGATCTACCCCCATGACCCAAACACCCCCAGCAGGCCCCACCTCCAACATTGGGGATTACATTTCAATATGAGATTTGGGGGGCTGGCTATGGTGGGTGGCTCACACTTGTAATCCCAGCCCTTTAGAAGGCTGAAGAGGGAGGATTGTTTGAGGCCAGGAGTTCAAGACCAGCCTGGGCAACATAGCAAGACTCCTGTCTCTATCAAAAATACATATACAAAAAAATGTAGCTGGGCATCGTGGCACACACCTGCAGTCCTAACGGCTGGTGGGGGGCTGAGGTGGGAGAATTGCCTGAGGCCAGGAGCTGGAGGCTGCAGTGAGCTAGGATTGTGCCACTGTACTCTAGCCCAGACAACAGAGTGAGACCTTATCTCTAAAAACAAAACAAGCAAACAAAAACCACCTCAATGCATTATCATTATTCTTACTCATTTACTAATTTTGTTGATTATGCCACAGACTAGGGAAAACCTCATCACTTACAACTCTGGCCTGTGGCTATGAAGGGAATGAGGGAGAGCAGGCAGGGGCTACAGGACTAAAGGAGGGTTTTCCTAAACAGGTGGAGTCTGGAGCATGTGTTTAGGTGAAGGGAACGAGTTAATTTTGAGAGGAGAGACCAAAGTTACTGGAAAGAGAGGAGAGTTGACTGACAGATAAGAACGCTAATCAGAATTCTTGGTGGCAAACAACAGAAACCCAATTCAAACAACCTTAAGCCAAAAGAGAAATTTTTGGCTCACGTAACTGAAAACTCCAAGGCTTTAAAAACAATGTTGTCAGTGCTCTATCTCTGTATTTCTTGGCATTAGCCTCTCCTTGGCTTTGTTCTCAGGCAGACTCACCCTGTATAAGATGGTCAGGCTTATGTTAGGCAGATAGGTGCAATCCCAAAGAAAATAATGCAACCGACTCTGCCCACCAGAGCCTATATCCACCTTTGAAACAGACTCTAATTGGCCTTGTTTGGGACATGGGCCAACCCATGCTAGGGAGGCAAAGTCATATTATTGGCAGCCCAAAGCACATGAAAAGGGGAAGCGGGAATTAGAAAAGGAAGGAATGCCCTGAAGGCAGAAAAAAGTGACAGTAGGTGTTTGTCACAGACCTACAGATTTGGGAGAGGTTGAAATTCAAAGTAGAAATTCAAAGGGAAATTCAAAGGTCAAATTCTAGGGGATTACTTTTATGACAGTTGATGTTTTTTCAACTTGACTGAGCTGAGAGTTGGCCAGGTACCTGGTAAAAACAGAATTTCTGGGTGTGTCTGTGAGGGCAGTTCTGGAATAGATCAGCATTTCAATTGGTGGATCCTCTCCCACCAGTGTGTGCAGGCACCATCCAACCCTTTGAGGCCCAAATAGAACAAAAAGGTGGAAGAAGGGTGCATTTACTCTCTCTCTTCTTGAGCTGGGACATCCATCTTCTCCTGCTTTTGGACATCAGTGCTCCTGGTTCTCAGGCCTTTGAAATCTAGCACTTACAGCAGTGGCCCCCCAGGTTCTCCAGCCTTTAGCCTTGGACTGGGAGATGCACCATTGGCTCCCCTGGTTCCCAGGCCTTCAGACCCAGAATGAATTGAATTAGACCTGCTTCTCCAGCTTGCAAACAGCAGATTGTGGAACTTCTCGTCCTCCAGAATTGTGTAAGCTAATTCTCATAACATATATATATATATATATA
>NW_016809194.1:2224945-2226793 GCF_001698545.2 Rhinopithecus bieti | reverse complement strand
TTATATATATAATATATATAATTTTTGGAATTTATATATAATATATATAAATTTTTGGAATATATACATATATATGTGTTTATATATCATATTGGTTCTGTTTCTTTGGCAAATTCTAATATACCTTCTCATGATCTCATTAGAACAGAGATGGGAATGAGATAATGTAACTGTAGTAAGTTTGCTGCCCGCTGTGCACAGCAAGTCAGTACACTGAGACACTGAGTTGCAGCACAGAAAGAGGTTTAATCATAAGGCCACTGAACAAGGAGAGAGGAGGAAACCTAAAATCCATCTCCTCAGGGAGTTTAGGGCTAGGGTTTTTAAGGATTTTGGAGTGGGCTGAAGTGTCATCGTTAACCGGTCCAAGAGTGCAGGATGAAGTCTTGGGATAGGGAGATGAAGAAACTCTATTCTCATGCTGAACTGATTCCTCCGTGAGAGCCTCTAAACTGGTTGTTAGCTGTTCTGGAATTTAGGATCTGCTTAAACAACTCTTAAATGAAAGCCTTATGATTCTAATGTCAGAAATTCTATCTATTGGCATAATGGGGACACAAATTGTTAGTATCTAGTGTTACGTGACTTTCAGTTACAAGTAAGTGAGTCAACGTGCAGCCTGATTAATGCTTAATTATAACTATATTTCTGTCCAGAATTCTTGTTAACGCTGGAAGGATAGCTTCAGTAAGGATGGATGAAATGTAGAAAGGTGGGGTGGTTTTACTGGGGAGAGGTGAATGTGGTCAGGAAAATGAGGTCATGCAGGGCTGGCAGTCCGTCATTTTCTGAGAGTGAATGGGGGAAAGTAGAAGTAGGGGACTTGAAAGAGTGGTGAAAGGCTTAGAAAGGGGAGTGTTGGGGAAGGGACATAAAGGGGAGAAATAAAGGGATTGCTAGAGGGCACTGAGGTCGAGGTTGTTATTTGTCTAAGTAGGAACACATAAGGAGGCGTGAACGTTGGATTTAGTTTCCATGTGGTCTTTGACATGTCATGGCACTGAGGTTGGTGATGAAACATTCTACCCACTGCTCAAGGCAAAGGTAAAATATATTCTCCACCAGATTGTACCCCTGTCTCACACTCTTCCAAGCTTCATGGCATTTGGGGCCACTCTTACAGCCCTTATCATGTTTACATAGTACTAAAGTATCCTGCCAGCCACACCGATCAGGTTCCTGAATTTGGAGACTGATTTTGAATGGTGAGTCCAAGTACTGATGACTGGAGGTTTTTGAGTTTTACAAAGCAAGTAGTGAAAGTTGGGGTGGAGATGGATTTATTCTAAAATGTATCTGAATCTATTTAGTTCTTGGGTTTAGATAGCAAAAATTTTAAGACTGAATTAGATTAGTGAGGATAATGTGTGTGTGTGTGTGTGTGTGTGTGTGTGTATTAACTTGCCTGCAGTATTGTGCTCTCTTGAAGGTAGACCTCTCATCTGACTAATCAACATGTTTTCACAGGTCCCAATGTGGTGCTTTCCATGTGGTGGGTGCTAAATATTTATTGAATGAATAAATAAAAACTTCCAGGCTGGGCACAGTGGCTCACATCTGTAATCTCAGCACTTTAGGAAGCTGAGGCAGAAGGATTGCTTGAGCCCTCAAGAACTGCCTGGGCAACACAGCGACTCCTACTAAAAAAAAAATAATAATAATAAAAAGCTAGTTGGGGTGGTGGACACCTGTAATCCCAGATACTTGGGAGACTGAGGCAGGAAGATCATTTGAGCCTAGGAATTTGAGCTTGAAGTGGGCTATGATCATGCCATTGCACTCCAACCTGGGTGATAGACTCGGGAAGGGAAGGGAAGGGAGGGGAAGGGGAAGGGAAAGGGGAAGGGG
>NW_016809194.1:2201990-2224729 GCF_001698545.2 Rhinopithecus bieti | reverse complement strand
GGAGAGAAAGAAAAGAAAAGAAAAGAAAAGAAAAGAAAAGAAAAGAAAAAAAGCTCCCAGGTTTCCTTTTCCCACTTTTCCTTGTTCCTACTAAACTTTACTCTCCCATTAAGATAATTTAAGATGAAACCAAAAGAATAATTTTCAAGAACTGCTCTTGTAACTGGGACTGCTTCCAAGTGCAATTATAATCACGTGCTTTTCATTTTCCTTTTCCGCCCCTCCTATCAGAGAAAACCTGAATCGATTTCAAGAGATGAATTCCACTGCTTGTGTAAAATGTTCTGGCTTGTGGTCAAATGCACATTGCAGGAGTATATAAAAATGACTTTGTTTTCCACACAAGTGAATTCATTTAGGCAGTACGCAGTTTCTATTTCTTATTACCTTTTGGGAGGGCAGAGCATTAGGAAATTTAAAAGGTGGTATTTTTGTATGAAAACTGCTGAATAAGGGATACCTGAGTGGTAAACAACTGGCTGAACCACTTTTGTGTTTCTGAGATAAGGAAGCACATTGTTTATTGTACCTGAAACCTGTTTCCAGTACAAGGATTATACTTGCCTTGCTTCCGAAGGAACAATAACAGCATGCAACCTTGAACTTGCACATACAGTCCTGCTTCTTGTTCTTCATTTGTAACTGTATCCTTAGACAAGGCTGAATCTCCTTGGCTCTAACAAAAAGATTAAAAGGTTCTGATAATGTCTGAAACATCTTAGTTTCTGCATGTTTATGTGTCAATTAGGCATTAACACAGAGCTGTGTTTAACAAATATTCATTAAAGGAGTGGAGGAGTAAAGAAACAGACTCCACTGGTAGAGAACAATGAAAACACTTTTCCAGGAGGCGGCAAAGACTTTAGACTCTATCTTGCCCAAGCCGGAGTGCATTGGTGCAATCATGGCTCCCCAGAGTCTTGAATTCCTGGGCTCAAGCAATCCTCTCTCATCGCTAAGACTACAGGCACACACCACTAATTTTTAAATATTTTTTGTAGAGATGGGGGTCTCACTATGTTGCCCAGGCTGGTCTCAAACTACTGGACACAGTGACCCTCCCACTTTGCCTCCCAAAGTGCTGGGATTACAAACATGAGCCACTGTGCTCAGCCTACACTCTTCTTTTTTTTTTTTTTTTTTTTTTTTTTTTTGAGGTGGAGTTTTAGTCTTATTGCACAGGCTGGAGTGCAATGGTGCAATCTCAGCTCACTGCAAACTCTACCTCATGGGTTCAAACGATTCTCCTGTCTCAGCCTCGCAAGTAGCTGAGACTACAGGCATGTGCCACCATGTCCAGCTAATTTTGTATTTTCAGTAGAGATGGGGTTTCACCATGTTGGTCAGGCTGGTCTGGAACTCTTGACCTCAGGTGATCCACCTGCCTCAGCCTTCCAGAGTGCTGGGATTACAGGCGTGAGCCCCCGTGCCTGGATAAGACTCTGTTTTTTGTAAGTACCCTAGAAATGTGTTCATAGACTCAAGAATCTGTAGGAAAAGAAGAAATACACACCTCTGAAAACAGACTTAGGATGAAGGTTAATCAACTCCAAAGTGGGTGCATCCATATTTCAATTCAAAACAGCCATAAATGTTATTTGAATAAGTAGGAACACACAAGGAAGCACAGATATTGGATTTAATTTCCATTTGTGCTATTAGCCCTGCGGTCTTTGACATGTCATGCAATTCTTCTGAGCCTGTTTCCCCATATAAATGACATATAAGCATGTGTAGGATTGAGCCTGGCATATTTATTTACTCAACAAATATTCATGTGCCAGGCATATGAGATAAAAAAACAAAAAATAGACAAGATCTCACCCTTTGAAGAGTTTGTAGTATAGTGGGAAAGATATACAAATACATGAGTACTGAGATAATTATGGATGGTGTATTAGGGCAGTAAAAGGAAGAATGCCTAAATTGGACTGGGGAACCCAGGAAATCTTCCTTGGGGATGCAGTGCTGCTCACACTGAGATTTAAAGAAGTAGGAATTAGACAAAAATGGGAAGGTCATTTCAGACTGAATGGGCAGCTGTGCAGAGGCAGAGTGGCGTGCATCAGCTGACTCTTTAGGGAACTGTTACCCATAGTTCAGCACCACTGGACTGGATCAAAGGTTGTGTGGTGGGGAGAGGTAGCATATGGAGCAGGAGAGGCAGGCAGAGGCCAGATCTTGACGAGCCTTGGGTGCTATGCTTACACAGAGTGAACTTCACCACCAAAGGTACGGGGAAACCCCTTTACCACCAAAGGTATGGAGAAACCCAGGAGTTTGAAGGAGGGGTAGGTGAAAATTAGGTTTCTCTTCACCAAGAGCACTCTGGACACAAGGCAGGGAAAGGACTATAGTGGGGACAACCTGCAGGTAGGAGGTCCAGTTTAAGGCCCCTGTAGTAATCCAGACCGGTAAAAAAATGAGTCTCAGTTAAAGTCACGGGGATGAGGAGGAGGAGATTTGCAGGGGTGGCACTCTCGGGGCAGGGGGAGAGGACAGGCAGTGAAGGCAGTGAAACAGTCTAAGATGATTCTCATCCAAGTAGATGAATGACATTACCATTCACTGAGGTGGTGATTACAGGAGGAGGAGCAAGTCTGGGATGGGAGTAGGTGGGGAAGCACGGTGCTTTCCCTTTCAGGCTGGTTTGCTTTTGCTGTCTGTGAGTCATCTGTGTAGAGGTGTCCAGGAGACAATTGATTATATGGGTGTGCACTAGAAGCATAGATTGGAAATAGTCACCAAGGCTGCTAGTTGTCCCCTAATATTAGTTTATTCTTATTTCATGGTAATAGGATTCCTTCCCTCTCTTCCCTTTTTTGTGGGGGGCAGGGTGCATGGCCATCTGGAATAAAAACTACATTTCCCCGCTTCACCTGCAACTGAGTATGGTCCTGTGACTAAGACATGTATGATTAAGGCTGAGTCTGGTCACATGACTAAGACAATGAGAAGTTCTGAAAACCTTACTTAAGATTCAGCCCACGTGTACCCTGCGCCCCCTCATCTGCCTCTATCCCTTCTGCCATTTTCCTTCCTGGAAGATAAATGCTGCCATCTCGGACAACACAGATGAGACCACTTAAAGAAGACAAGAGAGAAGGGTCCTGGGCAGGGCAATCACATTGCTCTACTCCGGGAGGAACCACTCAGGCTGTCTATGCGAACCATGCTTCCCAGAGCTGCTCAGCACTCAGCCTCTGAGGCTGTAAAGGGAGGCCCAGAGAGAGGATCTCAGACCTCACGGAGCTTCTGGACTGTTTACTCAGACATTATGTGAGAAAGAAAAAGACATTCTCAAACTTAGCTTTTGCTTAAGCTTTTAAGCTCCCAGCATTTTAGTTTCCTTTTCCTCTTGCAGCCACATGTAATCCTAAATCACACAGGGAGTCACCAACCTATGGGAGGAAGTTGAAACCACAGTAAAGGATCAGGTCAGCCAAGGACCTTGTAGAGTGAGAGGGCAAAAGATGATGACAGAGGCTAGGGGCAGGCACTTGAAGTGTCCCTCACGCTCTTTCCTTCGGCCATTGGGAAGTGTTCCTTTAGCATTTGCTCTTTTCCTTCGCACCCTGCCCCTGGAATGAGAATGTCTTCTCTACTCACCCAGCTGTTAAACCATCACCGTTACATCGCAGGCTTCTTCAGTCTAACCTTATAGAATCACGGTTGGCTATGGGGTGAGAAAAGCAACAGCAATGAGTTCTACGGCTTTCTTGAGATATCATTTACATACCAAATAATTCACCCATTCAAGTGCATGATTTAATGTTTTTGACTATTTTCATGGAGTTATTCAGCCATCACCACAATCTAATTTTAGAACATTTTGCCTGCAAAAGAAATGACATTCAATTATTCACCAGCAGCCACTCCCCATTCCACAGTAATGATTTTTAACTATGCCATTGTTGGTTCCTTCTAAATCAGAACTAAACCAACTAGTGAAATCAATTGCTTTAGGTGTAGAAAAGCAGACAATAATAAAGCTGAGGAGACGGAGGTTCCAAGAGGTTAAGTTACCTGCCCAAGGGGACCCAGAGAGTGGCAGACCCAGGTACCCTGGATTTCCCTCCAACACCCTTTCACTTTCTGAATGGGAATTCCATAAGTACTTTTTGAATGAAAGTTACAGGGTACCATGGTAGAATAATTATCTTTTTTTCTTTGTAACTTTTCGTTTAGAAATAATTTCAAACTTACAAAAATGTTCCAAGAATGCTACAACAAACTCCCATATGCCCTTTACCTCGATTCCTTAATTGTTAACATTTTATCACATTTGTCTTTTAATCTTTCTGCGTATTTTTATACATTACTATGCTGAACAATTTGAGAGGCAGGTGCAGACATAATGTCTCATTGTCTAATACCTTAGTGTGCATTTCCTAAAAGCAGGACATTCTCCTACATAACTAAGTAGAAACATCAATACAATGTTACCACTTATTCACAAATGAACTTCCAATTTTACCATCTGTCCTGATAATATCCTTTATGGGTCCAGAATGCAGTTAAGGATTGGTTGTTGGAAGCAATTAATTTGGAACAGTTTCTCAGCCTTTCCTTGTCCTGCATGCCTTTGACATTTTCAAAGGTTCAGCCAGTTATCTGTAGAATACTCCTCAGTTCAGGTTTGTCTGATACTGCCTCAAGATTAGCTTTAGGTCATGCATTTTTGGCAGGAACACCACAGAGTAGTGCTTTGTTCTCAGTCTATCGTATCAAGGGTACATGATGTCCATTTGTCCCATTACTGGTGATGTTAAATTAAAAAGGAGTAATAAGAGTTAACAAGTATTTTGTTAGAAGATACTGTGAGATAATGTAAAGATCCCGTTTTCATCACACTGTCATCCACTAGTTTTTGCATCCATTGATGATTCTTGTCCAAATTAATTTCCATTCTGATGGTTGCCAAATGGTGATATTCTAATTCCATTTCTCTTTCTTTCTTCTCTCTCTCTCTCTCTCTCTCTCTCTCTCTCTCTCTCTCTGCTTTCTTGTTTTTGAGACAGGATCTCATTCTGTTGCTCAGGCTGGAGTGCAGTGGCACAATCATGGCTCACTGAAACCTGAACATCCTGGGTTCAAGCAATCCTCCCACCTCAGTCTCCTGAATAGCTAGGACTACAGGCACATACTACCATGCCTGGCTAAGTTTTGTAATTTTTTGGTAGAGATGGGGTTTCACCATGTTGGTCAGGTTGGTCTCGAACTCCTGACCTTAGCTGATCCACCAGCCTCAGCCTCCTAAAGTGCTAGGATTATAAGGATGAGCCACCGCACCTGTCTTTTATTCTTGATATTCCCTTTGATTATTTATTGTCCTCACTTTGGCCCGTGGAAGTCCCTTCAGGCTGGTCCCTGTGTCCTTTTTCATCCTGAGCATCACCTCACTTTCTGGCCCAAGAAGATGCTCCAGGCTCATCTTGGACATTCCCTGCCCCAGGCCTGTATATTAGCTTCCTTTGACTGCCGTCTCAAATTCCCGCAGATTTGGAAACAACAGAAACTATTCCCTTACAAATTTGGAGGCCAGGAGTCTGAAGCCAGTATTACTGGACTGAAATTAGGTATTGGCAGGACCACACTCCCTCCAGAGGCTCTAGGGGAGAATCTATCTCTTGCCCCTTCCAGTTTGGGGTAACTGCTGGCACTCCTTGACTTGTGACTGAATCACTGCCTCCGTAGTCATGCTGTCTCCTCTTCTGTCTGTAATCTCCCCCTGTCTCTCTCTTATAAGGACACTTGTGATGGCATTTAGGATCCACTTGCCTAATCCAGGATAATCTCATTTTAAAATCTTTAACTTAATCACATCTGCAAAAATCCTTTTTCCGAATAAGGTAACATTTACAGATTCCAGGGGTTAAGATGCAGATATCTTCGAGTGGGCCAGTTTTTAGCCTACCACATCCTAGAATCAGCCATTTCCTGATGGAGTCCTATTTCCTTTTAATAAAGAATAATATCTAGATGCTATGTATGCTTATTGCTACTTGGGTGCCTTTACTTTCAGGCACTCTGTGGAGATAGAGCTAGGAAATTAGGTATGTAGGTAGATAGATATGTCTATGCATGTATATGTGTATCTCCATATATGTATATATTTATATATACACACACAATACACATAAATCTTTGTTATATATTTACGTTAAAAATCAGGAGTTAACACCAATACTTTCAGTTCTATTCCAATACCACAGCATTTATTCTAGCCTTCTTTCATTCTATATTTGTAACTCCTCAAATGCAGATCTCTCCAACAGTGAGTGGCCTGGCTCCCATCATTCTCAATATGTTTACTTATTTGCTCGATTCCCCTGTAACCAACCTCCTGAT
The DNA here is from genome assembly GCF_001698545.2 of Rhinopithecus bieti. Lineage (NCBI taxonomy): Eukaryota > Metazoa > Chordata > Mammalia > Primates > Cercopithecidae > Rhinopithecus > Rhinopithecus bieti. The sequence continues at coordinate 2,218,378 of NW_016809194.1, read as the reverse complement.
CATACTAGCTAAATCTACTCAGCCCTGTTACTGCCAACCACACCAGCTTTAGGGGATGAATCCCATCAGCCCTAGGAAAGGGAAAGGGCAAAGAAACCTTTTAATAAAAAAAGAGGCATGATATGATTTTATTAGAGAAGTAGAAATGTTAGTGTTGAAGATAAACCTTTCTTCCATTAAGCTCAAAGCACCTTCATTTGTGATCGCACATTTGTTATGCTCAGAGACATGTCCTTAAGTCCCAGAAATGAGAGAATGACTTTTATAATCCAACATCCTCAAGAGCTTCCCTCTTAAAGGCTTCCAGATGACAGTGATAGGTTCAGAAGTTCCCCGACACAGCATACATAAACACATTTCATGCTGCATTTTCTCGTCCTTAAAAAAATGTGCATTGCCAGACATGCTGAATCTCAAATTGCTTATAGACATACGATTTTTTCAGTTGGATGAACACCTTTATGCTTAAAAACCCTAGAAGACCCTGGGGGGGAGCAATTTCAACATCCACACAGAGACGATCACAGAAGATTTTGCCCCTCACTAACTCTCTCTCTCTGATATTGTTAATGGGAGGAAGGGTGGAGTTCAGCAGTGCCATTTATATTATCCTAGACAAACACTGGATTTATATTTCTATTGTGTAGCATCATTGTCTAACACCTAACATGGTTTTCCTGTAGGAAAGTCGAGATGGGGTGGTGAAGGCTGGGGTGGCAAGCAGAGGGAAATCAGTGGATTCAATGCATTTGAGTGCCTCTTCTGGACACAGTTCTCCTTGCTCTCTGGATTTAAGAGTTGCTCTTTGCTCTCTAGTGAGAAAAAAGTTGGGGGTGGGGATCCCTATCTTAGCTGTTGCAATCCCTGGGCTGCTTCAGTGTTAATAACATTCCAAAAATGCAACAGACTTTGTTTTTGCTGCTATCGCGTATGCCAGGCATCTGGGGTGAGAGAAGGAAAATGGAAACCTGAAAGCGTGTGAAACTGTGGAATGATCGTGGTAGCTTTTAGTAGCAGGGACTGGGTCTAATCTTCCTGTGTCGATGACAAAGGTTCAGGAATCAAACGGAAAAAAATTAAAAAGGAAAAAAAAAATCTGCTTACTACACATCACTATTCTAAAAAGGCATATATCTGGACACAGAGGAGATGCCAAGGCGGATTTGCAATAATTAAGCCTATTTTACAGGGTCCATATTTGTGGTGTGACCATAAAACAAAGAGAATTTCTTTAACACCAAACAACTTACTTAAACATTCAAAGGAATTGAATCCCTTCAAAGTGGCCACCCAGCCAGTCTGTGCACAATTCTAAGGAGAATGTGGTCGTTCAGAACATTTAGGAAACCTATTTTGGAGTGAACTTCAGAGTCATTTAACGAACCACATAAAATTGTAGGATAGTGACTATAGCAACAGTTTTTTTCCCACTAAAACTAGAATGGCCAGCCATTTATTATCCACTTCTATTCTCTTAATTAGACTTTAAAAGACATGAGATTTTATATATATATCTATATATATATAAATTCCTAAAAGATCTCTAAGGAAAAGACATATCATTAGTGATAGTTCTAATCTTGGTAACTACTAGCTTCCTGAGATGTGCAGACATTTTGCATTCATTTTTTCTTATCTTTTTTCTCCTTTTACCATTGAGGAAACTAAGGCTCAGAAGTTAAACAACTAGGTCAAAGTGGCAACAGCTAAAATGTGGCAGAATGTGATTTGCATCCAGATCACCTGCTTCCGAAGCTTATCCTCCTTTCCGCTGCACTAAATGAGTACCTCTCAATTTTTGGAGCCAAGGTATTAGCCCTAGAAGCATGTGTATTTTAGCCCTAGAAGCATGGCCCCCAAAAGTGGCCATTTCAAAGGCATGATGCTCCTTTGCTTGCAAAAATTCTTGTTTGATTTGTTTAAACTCTATTGTTTCATTGGTCGCATCTCATATTTTATTTCACATAGGAAATGTTTACAACTGAAATAATGGAAAGTTATCCATGGGTGAACATGGCAAATGTTAATATTACCATTTGGAACAATGAGTCTCAGGAACTGGAGGTGGGAGGGGCGCTTGTGCTCACCCACAAGAATCTCAAGGGCAGTGGCTTGGGGCCTGGTTTGAAAACAAAGCAGTGCTTTCTTCTCGTGCTTTTGTGTCCCCTGATATTTAATTTATTTTGAATTTCAGAAAATGAAAGAAGGGCATGAGATGTTTTAAAATTTATTAAAGGGCACAGGTTTTCAAAAGCTTGTAAAATATTATATAGGAAGACATCCATTTCAGTGTTATACATATCTTAGCCTTGGTACAAGAAAACACTGGTAAAAGCTAGAGGTACAGAGGTCAAAGAAAACATATTTTTCAATGCCTATTGTTTAATAATTCAATGCAAACCTTCCTTATTACGCCTCTAAAAAAAAATCGCCATTGTTCTAAAAGGAGAACTGGGAAGAGGTTGCAGCCGCCTCTGGGCACAAAAGACACAGCTTGTGAAGTTCTAGGAGCCGAAGACGTTCAAACCTGCTCTCTTGTCCTGACTGCAACCCTGGTGGTGAGAGACAAATACTCTTGCACATCTGCTCGATAGATAGTTGTGGATGGTGGGGGATTCTTTCTGAACAGATTTGTAGCTGCTGTGTAAACAGCTGGGTTTAAGAAATAGCTCCATTTGCACTAGCCTATTGTTTGATTAAAGAATTTGAATGTGTGGCCCTGCACCTCAAGAAGGCCAGAGGGATTGATTATTGTCTGGGTGAAATGCTACCTTTAAAAAGCATTGTGATCTCTTCTCGGCCTTTTGGCTAAGATCATTTGTGTCCCAGTTGTCCTTCAGATTCTTCTTACTTTTTATTATTTGTGGCTAGACGGTAAGATTCATAGGCTCCAAGGACCATATCTGTTTTACTCACCAGTGTACACTCTGCATATAGCATAGTATTTGCCATATGGTAGGTACTCAGTGGATGAGTAAAGCAAATAATCTTGCTGTATCCTGCTCAGAGCTCTGTGCTGGTCATTGTCCAGAGTTTATTCAAGTTCATTGGGTCGAATTCCAAATGAAGCAGGAGAGTCCATTTTTAATGATGCATGGACAGGGTGCCACTGCCAGGCCCTTCTTATTACCATTTGGAAAGCAAACCACTGCTACCCCTTTCTGCTGCTGTCAGCGGTATCCTCCCCAGCCTGTTAGAAAGAAATTGGCACTTTGATACACTATCCTTGAAGGCTCCATCAATCCCTGCACTGGAAATGCAAAATCTGGATTCTCTCTGACGCTGAATGTCTGGGCCTTGGACTCGTTGGGGTGGAGCCCTGGACAGTGGCCAGTGTCATCAGTATAGGCTGCAGAGATAGTTCTCCAGAGGGGGTCTTCAGTCCAAGCCAAGAGGACAGCCACTGGATGGGTCTGAAAGGAAATCAGCTGCAAAATGGAAATTGATGTGTTACGAGCAATGAAGGAGGAGACAAGGAAAGCCAAAGCTGAAGAGAGGCTGAAGCAGGAGGGAGGAGAAGGGAGGCTTGGAGAGAGCCAGGAGTCAGCACAAGACAAGGTCATAGAAGGACAAGGAACCCTTCTGGGCAAATCCCATCCATGCCACCATTTTAACACAGAACAGGTGCTCCAGTCATATTTTCTGGGCTATAAAATGTCCAATACTACAAGGAGGGTATTTAAAGGAGAAGAAATAAATAAGAAGAACTGATGCCACTGGGAACAGAGTGAGGGTATAGGGCAATGGTTGTCGTTAGAACCTTAAAATCACCTGGGTAGCTTTTGGAACCCATGGATGCCACAGCCTGCCCCTGGAGATCCCAGTCTAATTGGTCTGGAGTGGGGCTCAAACATCAGTGGGTTTACAAGCTCTGCAGGAGATTCTAGTACGCAGCCAGGGGTGAGAACCGCTGGCCTAGGAGATCAAGCAAAGGTGGACATTGAGTGGGGAGAACCGCTGGTCTAGGAGATCAAGCAAAGGTGGACATTGAGTGGGGAGAAGTTGCTTATCTACTAAGCTCCTTGTCCCACAGCTGAGGACACTCACCTGCTGGCCTGGTTCACCCCAGGCACTGGGACCTAGTCCCAGCCTATTCCTAGTTCAGTGACATTTAAGAAAGCTGATTTTAGTAGCTCAGGTGACTGGTCCAATTGGAACAGATGCCTCAATTTTCTCCTTTTGCTAACCAGACTATGTCCTAAATCACTTGGAGCCTAAAAGGCTTACATTGTAAGCAGGATGATAGAATTGAATACAACACAGTGGTTTAACTTTAGACTAGTTAAACTAGTCTAACCGTAGTTAGACTAGGGTTGTCAGCAGCAAATAAGAATACAAAATGCCCAGTTAAATTTGAATTTCAAATAAACTGTGATAATTTTTAGTATGTCTTATGAAATATTTAGGACATATTTATACTTACAAGTATTCATTTATCTGAAATTCAAATTTAACAGAGCATCTTGTATTTTAACTGGCAATCCGACTTTAGACTCAAATGCTGTGTTTTAATTTAAGAGCATGGCTAGCTTTTTAGAAAAAATGGAAAGGATTGGGTTATCATCTATGAGTTGGGTGGCTGTAGATATTGATTATCCAGAGACAGCCACGTTCACACCTGTTTTGCCAACATAACTAATAGTGCCCCCCTTCACTCTCAAAAGTGTCTAGTAGTTTGAATGATAAATTATATGGTCATCCTATTACAGTAGGTAGCTAGTCAAACACAAACAGGACAGAAGAGGGCCCCCACACCCCACCGGGGAAAGTCAGGCGACCATCGGGTAATGGTCGGGCCATTGTTAACTGTCTCTCTAAAATAATAATTGGTTGCAGCCAGCTCCAGGGAAAGGCAGTCTCCCTATAGATAGAAGAAACCTGAAACTGGTGATCAGCTTCCTGACAAGATCCCAGGAGTTGGGCTTGGGGACTCACACATGCGCAGTAAGAGGCAAAATGGCGCAGTTTAACTGGTATATGATCTTCCGGTGGCATGTCACCAGTAAAGGGAAGAATGTTTCAAGTGAGCATGAGTACAACTCCAGTAAACACACTGTGCATGCTCACCTCCCAAGTGCTAGCAGGTCACCACACATATGGACAAACCACCCTCAAGGAAAGAATCAGGGGAGAAGACCCCAAAAGCATGCCAACATATAAAACCTTAAGTCAAACCTCACTTGTCCTTCAAGTGGCCCACTTGGACCTCTTCCAAGTATCCTTTCCTTTCAATCCTGCTCTAAAGCTTTTTAATAAACTTTCACTCCTGCTCTAAAACTTGCTTTGGTCTCTCCCTCTGCCTTATGCCCCTCAGTGGAATTCTTTCTTCAGAGGAGGCAAGAATTGAGATTGCTGCCGACCCGTACAGATTCTCCACTGCTAACAGTTCCATGCACGGTGACCCAAAGTGTGAATACTTGGCTATACTCAGTAAGACAAGATTATACTTGCTTAGTCCTACACAAGAGATCTCTGGTTTTCTTTCTGGAAGCCTGAGGAAACAACGTGAACTCCACCCCTGCTGTTACTGTTAAACCCATTATAACTTGCTGACTCACTCTTGCCCTTCTCTGACTAGACCCAAGCCATCCTAGGGCCTGCAGGAGGCTGGGATGGCAAGTCCCCTCTCTGCCATAAGCATGCCCTGCACCCTGCTGGGAGTAGCAAGAGCTATAAACCTTTGCTCTCTCTTGGAGTGGGAGACGCCTTACTTGCCCACCAGAACTGAAAACGAAGGGAAGTAGCAGTAAAGCTGCTTTCGTGTTTATCTATAGCTGGTGTCTTTAATCTGCCTGTAAAGGACCACTTGGCTAGAGGAGAAAAACATGTTCTCAGTTTTATCTTTGTGACTAGGAAATTAGTCTAACCAGATGAACACACTCAACACTAAACTGATTCTGCTGTTTGTTCTATTCTGTCACTCTGTCTGTGTCACTCTAACTATAGTGGCCTGCCCACACATCACGCCTTAGGCATTTCAGAAAATATCAGCCCTGGGCCATGGCCCTGATTCAGATATTTGTCCAGCCTTCCTCTCTGTGCACACCCCATCCGCTACTGAATACCATGTGTCCCACGACAGCCAAACTTCATACTCAGCACCTAATGGCAGCCTCAGGTTTGTCTCCTTGCTTTGATCACCAGGCTTTCTTCTCTGGGTTATCAAATTTGCCCCTTTTTTCACCTGTGCCTCTGCTTGACTTAGGGCTTTATAGATCCCTGAGTTACAGCATTCGTACAGCTCTAAGAGGCATAAGAGATACACCTTCTGTTATCTTTGCTTTCATGGGACCCCTCAGGACATTATACCTGAGACCCTCTATACCTTAGTTCCCTATCTGTCACTTAATTGGGATAAACATTCTATCTAGGTAACATCACTCACAGTATAGCCATATTATTCAAGTGTCCTAGACCTCACCATTCTGAGAGTACCACATATAGTCATAGTTCTTGTTCAGAACAGCAGTCAGTTTGTTTCTCTTCTTTCTGTACCTCTCCCCCAAAATGCCTGAGTTACTTCCCTTGTCTGCATATTGGCCTCCATACAGCTGCCTCCTGAAAAGAAAATAGGAGCTCTGATGAGTACTTGCAAGCCAATCTCCATACCTACTGATTTCTAGACTGACCAGAAAGCCTCGCTGCCGTGGCCAAAGTGGATGGCTGGTCTTCCTGCTGACAGCTGCACAGTCTAGGAAGGCCAAAAATGAAAAGAGAACTCTAATTTTTTTTTTTTTTGAGATGGAGTTTCACTCTTCTCGCCCAGGCTGGAGTGCAGTGGTGCCATCTCAGCTCACTGCAACCTCAGCATCCCCAGTTCAAGCCATTCTCCTGCCTCAGCCTCCCGAGCAGCTGGGATTACAGGTGCTCGCCACCATGTCTGGCTAATTTTTGTATTATTAGTAGAGACGGGGTTTTACCACATTGGCCAGGCTGGTCTCGAACTCCTGACCTCTGATGATCTGCCAGCCTCGACCTCCCAAAGTGCTGGGATTACAGGTGTGAGCCACTGTGCCTGGCCAGAACTCTAATTTAAAAAAAAAAATTAAAATTATTATGACCATACCCACTTGCTGGTCTTCAATTTTCCAGACCAACTTGTTGGGCTTTTATCTTCCCACTGAGCTGTAGGGGCACCTACAACTTCTCACAATCAGTATCAACAATGACAGAGAAAGTTCTCCCAGACAAGCCTCAGCTAGGCTGAGTACCCAACCTCTCCAGGCAAAGCAACTGCTCTGAGCTGCCAGATAACCCTATGCTGAGAGCTGTCAGCATGTCTGGATCTCCATGGATCTCCTGTTCCCCAAATCCCTGCTGTGTACTCCACCCACCTCCTGCAACACCACCTGTTACCCTGGCTGGATTGTTCTGACAGCAAATGCCTGGTCCCTAATGCCCACTGCATCCTCTGTGGTCATGGAGATTCCCCTCCTTGGCCACTTCTTGCCATACCTGCAGCTGGGGCTGCCACTAAGTATCTGGTCACTACTGTGGTTTGGGTTTGGTCTTTCCAAGTACGCTTCAGTCAAATGCCTTCTGAATAACCCTTCCAACAGTATGCTGGGGTGAAAAACAATACAGATGGAAAAGAGGAGCATGCTCAGGCAGGAGCAACCACTGAGAGGTGCCAGGGGAGAGCAGAGCAAATATACCAGATAACCCTGGTTCCCGATAACCTTTTTATGCCCTTTTCTATCATCACTAATTCAATGAGCCTGGAACGCAGTGACTCAAGCCCCACCATGGGACTGAAAATAGAAAGGCCAATTCAGATTTTCCCTACCCTAAGATGACTTACCATATAAAACCTTTAAAAAATGTAAGCATGGTGTTTTGGATTCAGCAGATATTTAAAACATAATTTAATTTGCCAAAAAATATACAGTTTTAAAAGGAGTTTGATTACTATGTAAGTGACTAACTATAGAAGTAGTATTTTATAAGCTGTTAGGTTAGTACTAAGCTAATTTGTTGCGAGGCAAAGTCGCAACAGCTTGTAAACTAAGTAAATACTGCTGAACATTTAGTGAGCTGAATGTTCTCTCTGCTAACTTAGCCAGTAAAGGTATAGGTTATACAAAGTCATTTCTAATGTATGTCAACTATATAGATCTATAAAATAAAACCATTTCAGTAGTTGCTGGGCCTGAGAAGAGACATATCTTTATTTCTTTGAAACTCTGAGATATAGCTAAAAATCCAAATGCCAGGTACCTCTAAATGTAACTTCTAGTGTATCTTCTCTTTTTGAGACACCCTAGGAGGAACAGCTAAACAGTAGGGTAATGCCCTGTGCACTCTAGACTTTGTATGATCCTGGTTCTATGACCTCGCATTCCTGTAGATTCTAACTACCTCCTGGCTGGCACAGTGCCTCCCAGGAACTGCCCCTGCTCTGAAGAGATACATGGTTCTTATATCGAGTGCCTGTGGGCTTCATTTTCTGAACTACTTGATCTCACCTACTTTATCTCTGTACCTCACCCTCATTCTGTTGATCCCTTTCACCTCCACCCTGGAGGCCCTTACATTCTTATTTTGTTTTGCTCCCTCAGCTCACATCTTGGGGAGACAAAATAGCATTTTGATTCCAATTCTGCCACTTACTAATTCTTGTCAACTTACCCTCTCTAAGCCTCACTTTTTTCCTCTGTAATAATACTAATGTATCTTCTCATATGGTTATTATGAAGGTTAAAGGAGACAAAGCATGGAAGGTACTTAGCAAAGTGCCTGGCACATAGTAACCACTCAATCAATGTTAGTTATTATTACTATTATTTTGCTTTCCTGAGGTGGCTATAGTTTCAGTCATTCTTTTTGTTTGTTTGTTTGTTTTTAGACGGAGTCTGGCTCTGTCACCCAGGCTGGAGTGTAGTGTCGTGATCTTGGCTTACTGCAACCTCCGCCTCCCGGATTCAAGCAATTCTACTGCCTCAGCCTCCTGAGTAGATGGGATTACAGGTGCACACCACCACGCCCAGCTAATTTTTGTATTTTTAGTAGAGAAGGGGTTTCACCATGTTGGTCAGGCTGGTCTCAAACTCCTGACCTCATGATCCACCCACCTTGGCCTCCCAAAGTGCTGGGATTACAGACATGAGCCACTGTGCCTGTCCAGGTTTTTCTTTTCTATTGTTTTGTCAGGCTGCAAATTTTCTGAACTTTTATGCTCTGTTTCCCTTTTAAAACAGAATGCTTTTAACAGTACCTAAGTCACCTCTTGAATGCTTTGCTGCTTAGAAATTTCTTCTACCAGATACCTGAAATCATCTCTCTTGAGTTCAAAGTTCCACAAATCTCTAGGGCAGAGGCAAAAAAGCCACCAGTCTATTTAAGAAAACATAACAAGCGTCACCTTTGCTCCAGTTCCCAAGAAGTTCCTCATCTCCATCTGAGACCACCTCAGCCTGGACCTTATTGTCTATATCACTATCAGCATTTTTGTCAGTCATTCACCAAGTCTCTAGGAGGTTCCAAACTTTCCCATATTTTCCCGTCTTCTTCTGAGCCCTCCAAACTGTTCCAACCTCTGCCTGTTACCCAGTTCCAAAGTTGCTTCTACTTTTTGGGGTATCTTTTCAGCAATGCCACATTCTACTGGTACCAATTTACTGTATTAGTCTGTTTTCACACTGCTGATAAAGACATACCTGAACCTGGGAAGAAAAAGGTTTATTTAATTGAACTTGCAGTTCCACGTGGCTGGGGAGGCCTCAGAATCGTGGTAGGGTGTGGGGGCGGCGAAAGACACTTCTTACATGGCAGTGGCAAGAGAAAATGAGGAAGAAGCAAAAGTGGAAACTCCTCATACACCCATCAGATCTTGTAGGACTTATTCACTATCACGAGAATAGCATAGGAAAGACCAGCCCCCATGATTCAGTTACCTCCCCCTGGGTCCCTCCCACAACACATGGGAATTCTGGGAGATACAATTCAAGTTGAGATTTATGTGGGGACACAGTCAAACCACATCAACATGGAAGGAAGCAGTAGAGATAAGTTTTACATGATCACTTCATGATCACAAATGCCAAATTTTATTAAATCAAGAAGCACAGGCCGGGCACAGTAGCTCACACCTGTAATCCCAGAATTTTGGGAGGCCAAGGCGGGCTGATTGCTTGAGCCCAGGAGTTCGAGACCAGCGCAAGCAATATGACAAAACCCAATCTCTAAAAATATATATATATATATATATATAAAATTAATTGGGTGTGGTGGCACACACCTGTAGTCCCAGCTACCCTGGAAACTGAGGTGGATCACCTGAGCCCAGGAGTTCAAGGCTGCAGTGAGCTGTGATTGCACCACTGCACTCCAGCCTGGGTGACAAAGTGAAACCCTATCTCAAAAACAAAAACAAAAAAGAAGCACATTTTGAGGGTTTTTATTATAAATGTCAAATTCAGGATGATCTAATGTTGATCTTATCAAGAATAGCACCTATGAAATTCTCCAAATGGGTACACTGAAATATTTATTTATTTATTTATTTATTTTTGAGATGGAATCTCATTCTGTCACTCAGGTTGGAGTGCAGTGGCATGATCTCGGCTGACTGCAACCTCCACCTCCTGGGTTCAAGCGATTCACCTCCCTCACCCTCTTGAGTAGCTAGGATTACAGCTGCTCGTCAACATGTCGGCTACTTTTTTGTATTTTTGGTAGAGGCGAGGTTTCACCATGTTGGCCAGGCTGGTCTCGAACTCCTAACCTCAAGTGATCTGCCCACCTCAGACTCTCAAAGTGCTGGGATTACAGGCGTGAACCACCGTACCTGGCCTGAAATACTTTTATAGTCAGTAATGCTTTCAGCTGATTGTTGACTCCATTTATGAAATTTAAGTCTAAATAGTAACCCATGAAACTGCAGAGAAGTATGGTTTCTATAATCCTACAAATTCATCTAATATTAGTCTAAGTTAAAGTGGTAGTTGGGGGAGACTTTACTATGACTTGGGTTTGAGCCACCACAATTTTTTCTGTTTGGAGAATACCATGCTTTCATTCATGGCCCATTTGTTCACTTTGAGATAGAATGGGAGACTCTTTGTATGTCATTTCCAGAAAAATATTGACATTGGCCACCAAGCATCTATGTTAAGCATGGTGTTTATGTGATCATTTTAAACGTCTTTGCTATTCCGCCTGTTGAGAGGTTGGATCTATGTCCCTTTTACTTGAATCTGGGCATGTATAGACAACAGGGTTTGGTGAAAATGTGTGATTTTTTTTTTTTGCGAGATTAGGAGTAGGGTGAATCAAGGGAGGTGCCTAGGGTGCAAAATTGATAGGCATTCACTATTAGGGCCATGAAAGTGCAGGTATTAATGTGTGATCCAAAAATCCTTATGCATGTGCCCATGTCTACATCCAGCCACATACCCTTGCCCCAGACCTCCTTGTCTTCAGTCATTTTGTCTTTTTTCTCCTTCTAAGCCCCTGATCGGATCCACTCTCTGGGAACCTGTATATATTCTTACCTTGAATGCCTTCTTCCACACACACTGGATGACCAGGTGTACTGCTCTCCGGACCACCCATTGGGAAGATTTTCCCTTTTCAACTGTCTTTCAAGGCCACCCCTTAAAACACCCACAAATAAAACTCACCAGTTTATAAGCTAAACTTGGGCAGGTCTTTCAGCTGGTTCAGTAGGACCTCCCATATGATCACAACTACAACTCAGTGCAACTATAGTGGGTGACATGGGGCTCTAGGCTACCTGGTCATGCAGCTGTCTCATACCGTCAGGTCCTGCCTGGGCTCAATCCCAAGTACCACTGTTTGCTTATGCTGCTTTGCTGAGACTATCTGACCTTATGACTTGGTGTATGTGACAAGCCCAGCTCATAGTTAATAGTTCCAGAATCATAGTCACTTGGTGTTTCATGATCAAGTGCTCTATCCCTGCTAGTAACACACCAAGAGCTTCTTCTCAAAGGGCACATCGTTTCTGATGTGGATGGCATGAACTTACTCCAGAATCTCAGAGGTCTGCACTGGGATGATTCTTTCTGGAGCTTGCCATAAACTTCTTACTGCGTGTTCCCTTACCTATGATACTTCCAATAACATAAGATCTGGTGGATTATGTGGCCCAGGTGGCAGGGTTGATTGCAGCAAAGCCTGGACTTGCTGCAGAGTCTTCCTGCTCTGGGCTCTACTCAAAAACTGAAAATCTTTGGTGTCACCTTGAATACTGACTGGAGCAACATATCTAGGTGTGAAATATGTTGCCTCCAAAACCCAAAGTGGGCAGACCAGGAGCTGTGTTTTCTTCCTTTTGGTAGAGAATGCAAAATGCAGCAATTTCTTTTACTTTAGTTTCATTGATTTTCTCTATTCTTCTTTTGCCTCTCCTATAATGGATAAGGTTGAATGTAATAAACCCATCACCAGGTGGCTGCTGGGTCCCCCCCCAGGAACTCTGCATTGGTCCCTGCTGTTGGCAAATGAGGCATTTAACAATGGCAGTAGCCATATCGACCTTGGTGAGAAGCTCGTATAGTCGAGCCCACAACTACTTAGGACATGGACCCATCGAATAAGGACTGGAGTGCCTGAGAGCCATAGAATACTTCCACCCATCACTTTGATTTTTTGGTGGCCTTCTCTGCAGTGAGCATTCACAAGGGAAACAAATATCCTCATACCCCCTGCCCACTTCAAGATGTCTATCCTTATGCCATTTTCCAGTCCTCCAATCACCAATCTTTCAATCCTGTTCTTTCCAATTCTCTGACCATCTATCCACTGCTTATGAATGACTGCCTATTTGTAGTCCTGACAGGGTGGGTAACCAAATGTATTTCTCTCAGTTTTCCCCGTTGGAAGAATTTCTCTTTACTACTCTCTTACATGCACCTGATTTGGGCTGTAATGCTGCAGCAGTCTACTTCTGGAACCATTTGTAAACTAAACATGAATTTTTCTCCCTCAGTCAGCTGATTAAAAGAAACTCCCCATGACACCATAAGGTTTGTACTGAGAAACAGGAGGCAATGCCACAGGACTAAGTGCTGTATGAGTCTAAGGCACTGCTCATGAAACTTACTTGTGTCTTTAGGATATTCTTGAGTCCCATCTCATATATTATTTTCATGTGGTGATGGATTAGTGCTGAGCATACTCCCAACTTAGAACCTGCTGGACCAGATACCACCAAGTTCGTGATAGGCATCTTGGTTTACATTGTCACTTGCTGCCTCTAGCAAAGCCCAATAGCAAGTAAGGAATTTCATGGGACGAGAATTGTCATCTGAAGAAGAGAACACAGCCTTGCCCACAAATCCTAGGAGTCTGCATTGTGATTCTCCTGTTTGAAGTTGCCAGAAGTGTCCCTATTTGCCACAGATACTTTGAGTATCACTGGATCTGCCAGGTCACATGACCACAAATTGCTGTAGAACCTTCTCTTGTTTTGAGCCCCATTGAGAACTGGCAGCCTTTGGGTGATTCAGTAAACCAGCTTGTAGTCACCCACCAAAATTAGGTGCATATTACCTCTAAGATTCGTAAAAAGATGCAATTTCCATGAGGTTTATATCATGCTCCTCTATAGCGTGCATCTGTTTAGCTAACGTCTTTGGTACTTGCTATCTCCTGCTCCTCAGGCCTAATTAGCAGATTATCAATTAATAGAGCATCATAAAGTTACATGGAGTGGTAAGATGACTAAGGTATCTTGAGCCTAGATGATTGCAGAAAGCAAAAGAGTTGATATAACCCTGAGGCAAATCCTTGCCAATGGAAAACAAACTGTTGCTGGTGGGTCTTTTAAATTGATTTGAGGAAAAAAGCACTCACCAGATCACTAGCACTATATTGGGAGCCAAGGTCTGAGATGATTTGCCCCAATATATATATCAAATTGGGAAAGACAGCTGCAAAAAAAAAACCCAATTAATTTATAATAATCTATAGTCATTTTCTAAAATGTATCTACCTCTTGAACAATCCAAACAGGTGAGTTAAATGGGGATATGATAGTGATCACTGCCTTGGGATCTTTCTGGTTTTAGATTGTATCATTAAAATTGACAGTTGCCGCCAGGGGTGCAGTATTGGTTTTGGTTTACTATTCTGATCAGGAGAGAATTCTCCAAGATGCTCTACTTAGCTGTTCCTGTTATGATAGCCACAACTCCATGGGTCAGGAAGCCAATGTGGATATTCTGTCAGTTGCCTAGAATGTCTATTCCAACTATACATATAGGAACTTGGAAAATAACCATACATAGGTCCATGGACCTACTGGGCTTACTGTGGGATGGACTTATGCCAAAATGTCATTTGTTTACCTGACCTCCATATTCCCCTCTGGTGGGCTTTTGGGTCCTCAGAAATCAGCATCAAGTTAGAACCTGTATTAATTTCTTAGGGCTGCAATAACAAATTACCACAAATTTGGTGGTTTTAAACAACAGAAATATAATTTCTCATAATTCTGGAGGCCAGAAGTCTAAAATTAAGGTGTTGGCAGGGCTACTCTGCCTCCAAATGCGGTAGGGGAGAGTGCTTCCAGCTTCTGTTGGCTTCTGGTAGCTCTTGGCAGCTCCTGGAAGTCCTTGGCTTATGGCTGTATAACTCCAAACTTTGCCTCCATCTACACATGGCCTTCTTCCCTTACTCTGTATCTCAAAAAAGAGTATTTTCATAGATTTGGGTCCTCCTCTAATCCAGTATGATCTCATTTTACCCTTACTTTATAATAACATCTGTAAAGACTCTATTTCCATATAGATCACATTCTGAGGTTCCAAGTGGAAACGAATTTGGGGGCACATTATTCAACCTACTACAGAGCCAGTGTCTCATAATTTCATAAAATTATGGGGTTTTTCCCTTTTTCCCATGTACAAGCAGTCTAGTAAGTGAATGTAGATCCTTTGCAGAAGGGTTGTACGAAGATATATACTATCTTTTTGTTGCAGCATTGTAGTATTCTTCTTCAAAATGGCCCAATCTCCTTTTCAGCCAATGGGCTATGGATTGCTGAATTGGCTAAGACATGGCAACTGACAGAGGGGGCACATGAAATTAATTCTGGGGACAACAAACACTAAATTACTGCAGCATACCTCTAAAAGAACTTCAAAAGACATTTTTAAAAATAACTAACTTTAGGTTGCAGAATTTTTCAGTATACTTACCAGTTGGCATGGAACTGGCTGCTTTGGTTCATGAAGGGTATAGTTGCGGCTGGGTGCAGTGGCTCACACCTGTAATCCCAACACTTCGGGAGGCCGAGGCGGGTGGATCACCTAAGGTCAGAAGTTCAAGAACAGCTGGCCAACATGGTGAAACCCCGTCTCTACTAAAAGTACAATAACTAGCCAAGCATGGTGGCGGGTGCCTGTAATCCCAGCTATTGGGGAGGCCCAGGCAGGTGAATAGCTTGAACCCAGGAGGCAGAGGTTGCAGTGAGCCGAGATCTCACCACTGCACTCCAGCCTGGGTGACAGAGTGAGACTCTGTCTCAAAAATAAATAAATAAATAAATAAATAAATAAATAAATAAATAAATAGTACAGTTGCAAAACAAGTAGAGCACGACAGTTAAAATAACAAAAAGAAAAAAGAAAAAATGAACAGAAACAAAAAACAAGGCAATAGCCCATAGCCCACCAGGCTTTATCATACTCTTTTACCCTGAGCTCCTAATTATTTTTTCCTTTGTCCTGATCAAACTTTGGATTAAGGAGTGTACCAGCTGTGCAGATGCCCAGGGCACCTATTAATAAGTAGGCAAGAAAACATCAATAGAATACATCGGCTATATGGTGGCAGTGAATGCAGGTCTCCACAAGAGAATTTTTATATAGCTGGCTAAAATATAATTCAGTCGTACTCTCATCAAACTAGATAGTAATCTCAAATGGAAATTTTAAAATATTTCTCTCCCACAAAATAAATATTGAATGAACATCTAAAGAGCATTGGCTTGAAGAAGGACTAAATTATCAGCCTTCCAAACCTGTCTTGGTCTAGTCTTGCCAACCTGTCCTTGTCCACACTATGGCTCTCAACTGGTCTTCTTTATGTCCTAGCTATTATCAAATTTTCCCTGAGTTAATCTCTTTTCCATTTGGTGTCCTGGTAAATACTTCCGGGGTATTTAAAGTACTGGGCCCTAAAATGTGGAATTTGCTGAACTGAGTTTGCTAGCGCCTTCCTCTTTCTCTAGAGGGAAGATGGCAACCCTTTCAGAAAGTAGCAAAGCAACTGGTTAAATTGTTTCCTATTGTTTCATGGGGTCAGACAATGTGCTTCCTAAGGCTAGAAATTTAGAGCACTTTGTAAAAAGGTATCAGGTAGGATTTTGGGTATGTTGGCTGCTTCTTAAAGCTTTCGTCTTTAAAAAAAAAAAAAAAAAA
>NW_016809194.1:2156219-2201746 GCF_001698545.2 Rhinopithecus bieti | reverse complement strand
CTTAAAGCTTTCGTCTTTAAAAAAAAAAAAAAAAACACTTCTATTTTAGCTGGTCCGCTGAGGAGAGAAAGAAAAAATAGGCAGTTTTATTAAAGAGAGGCCCTTTTTGCATGGCCAGAAAAGTCATGCACCTTACAGAATTGTCAAAGCTGAATTTTCTGGTCCAATCTAAAATCAGTGTGAACAAAGTCAGGCATGCTGACTCATCATAAAGAATCACAAGACAAAGCCTTGGGTAGAGCCAGAGTAATGGGAAGGACATGGTCCCCAAGTCACTATGGGTAACTATATAACATAGTGCCCAGGCTGTGTTAAAATGTATGGAGCATTGGCACACCAAGGGCAAAGGTGGTTGGAGCAGGTCACCCCAGATGCAGACAATAAAAAGATCCATTGTCTGTAGAGAAAATGAAAGTGTAAACATCTGTACTAGTGAGGAATCATTAAAACTCTCTTCTGCGGCAGTGCATGTCTTTAACCCTGTGGAACACATGTGCCTGTCTTTAAAAAGTAGATTTGAGATTAACTAGAAAAGTGTAGCAATTGTAAAAGTCAAAAGAAAGAAAGAAAGAAAGAAAGACCTTGAGATACTTCAATTCTGTCAATTCTATGTGACATTTTGGAATGTTTATTTCTGCTTAAAATTGTAAAATAGTGAAACGGAATGAACTGCAAGGTGTAATTTTATTGTTGATAAATATAAATTATAGTTCATACCTGAAACAGTTTACTGATTTTGAATATCTTTAAAATAGAAATGTATTTTGCTTTCTTGATTATTAATTATTTTAAAAACTGAAGAATGGATCAAGAAAATAAAATATGACATTTTGGCTAGGCACGGTGACTCATGCCTATAATCACAGCACTTTGGGAGGCCGAGGCAGGCAGATTGCTTGAGCTCAGGAGGTTGAGAGCAGCCTGGGCAACAAGGCGAAACCCCGTCTCTACTAAAAATACAAAAATTAGCCAGGCATGATGGTGTGCCTGTAGTCCCAGCTACCCGGGAGGCTGAGGCAGGAGGATCATTTAAGCCAGGGAAGCAGAGGTTGCAGTGAGCCGAGATTGTGCCACTGCACTCCAGCCTGGGTGACAGAGCAAGACCTTGACTCAAAAAAAAAATATATATATATATATATGTGTGTGTATATATATATATATATATATGCCTTATGATTTAGTAGTTGCCTGAGTTGAACCTTTTGTAAACATTTTGGTTTTATTAATATTTACTTATTAGCTAGTGGACACTTATGTACGTAATATACTATTATATCAGGCTGTAACCAAAGGGTCAAAGTTCAAATTGCTAGGGAAATATAAACCTTATTGAATAAATATCGTGCCTTTTCTTTTTTAGTACTATAATTGTTTTACTGACATGATTACATCTATAAAGTTCAATAAAAGAAAATTTTCACCTTCTGCCTTTCTATTCTGATCATTATTACTGTTAGTTTCATTTTGTAAGGATTACCAAAATAACTTCATCGTGTAGAGGAGGGGTGTGTGAAAATGACTGTTGTGGGCATCAAATGTAGTTGGGCATCAAGTGAGTTGGTAATATGGAAACTCTGTGATACGTTCGTGGAGGTTTGTTAATCTACCTTCTCTACTTCGATGTATTTTTTCATAATAAAAAGTTTTTAAAAATTATAGAGACCAAATGCAAGCTATCGAGTGCTTATATCTGGAGGCATCACAAGGTTGGGATTATAAATGTAGCCAGCAGTGGAATGAAATAGTAAATAGAGATTGGACCTGAGTGAATTCCTGGACAGACATTATTTAATGTGCATGCTTGAGTATAGTGAATGCAAAGGTAGCTACATTCAAAGAAGAATGGAACAGATTCAGAGAAATTCATAATTGTTAATACGAGGTTTGAAATTACAAAAGTAGTTCCAAGATTATTACTATTGTGCATACCCTTGGGATTCTAGAGACCCCAGGATGAAAGAATCTAGAATAGCTATCTAAATTGCTATTTTCCTTTGTGGACTATATCCAAGAAGTTAATTAGGGTAAAGGGAATAGCAATAATTGAGGCCCACCAATAACAGCGGGAACTGAAGAGTTCCGGTGGTAATCTTCCTCTGGAGCCTGCTTTAATTAATTAGATCCTTTATAATCATAGGAGTTATCAGATCCCAGTAAAGTAAAATTCCTGAATGCCTAAAATAAAGAACAAAGGACCAGGGCTGTAGAGTCCAGAGTAAAGGCCAGTAGACACAACAGTGATGATGTCTGTTTCCTAGCTTCCTCTCAGTACAACCATGCTGTGTGTAGTAATTTCCAAGAATCTGCATTTATAGGACTGTTTGCTAAACGCAAGGTCTCCTGCTGAGATGTATTGAACTGCAATTTTTTTTTGTTTTTTTTTTTAATGTTCTGAGAAAATAAGCTATTTGTAAATAGATTTCAATTTAATAGGTTTCTGGGTTGTTTCCTTAGAACCAATTTTTTTGTTTTGTTTTGTTTTCTTTGAGACGGAGTCTCGCTCTGTCTCCAGGCTGGAGTGCAGTGGCATGATCTTGGATCACTGCACTCTCCGCCTCCCGGGTTCAAGCGATTCCCTTGCCTCAGCCTCTGGAGTAGCAGGGACTATAGGAGTGCACCACCATGCCCAGCTAAATTTTTTTTATTTTGTTTTATTTTAGTAGAGACAGGGTTTTGCCATGCTGGCCAGGATGGTCTCCATCTCCTGACCTCGTGATCCACATGCCTTGGCCTCCCAAATTGCTGGGATTACAGGGGTGAGCCACCACGCCCGGCCAGAACCAATTTTTTACTGTTATCTTTGTTTACTTCTTGGTAAGCTTTTCTCCATATTAGCCCCAAGGGAAGGCTGGTTGAGTAGCCCTTTGACTAAAAGTTTAGGATGATGGTGGGAAAAGAGTAAAATCACACCATAGCCCAACAAACTCCTTGGAATCCAGTAGCACATATTTCTGTTCTAAACAGTAGTTGGCCAGCCCTTTGACTGAGGATCTTGCACGAACCCTAGCTTCCACCTTATTGGGCTTTGTATCTCTTAATCTCTTCCCTCTCATTCCTATTTTCCCGGCCAGTTAGCACTCTTATATTGAATCATCGAATTTTAGAGGCTATAGGTGCTTTAGAGTTAATTTAATCCAAACCTCTCATTTAATAGATGAGGAAACAGAACTCCTGAGAGGTGGGGAATTTGCCTGAGACATCTCAGCAAGGCTATGACAGAGCTGGACCTAAAAGTAAGGTTTTGCCTCCTAATCTAGGACTCCTGCACAAAGCTGTGCTGTTGCCATGGTTCTGAAAGTAGCGAGTCAGACAGATTTGAGGTGCTTATGGATGGATGAATGCGCAGCATCAAACAATAGCTCTGTCGATGAAAAGAAAACCTGGCTGATAATTGAAGCTGCTGAACCACAAGCGGTGAAAGAAGTAAAAGGCTCTGTAGGCTGCTGCCCCACTTGGGGGATTGGGGGAGGGGGGCAGGAGGAGTTGAAAGTGGGTGGACAGAGACTTGGGTGAGGCCCTGGCTCCACTGTGTCCCAGATGGATCATGTGGGAAGCCCTTTGGTTGAGTGACACTGTTGTGGGCACCCTGTGGATTTTACATCCCCAAAGCTATAAATGGTTTGCACGAGGGAAAAAAAAAAGAATTACAGGTCTCCCACAGCCCACAAAAATATGCTCCACCTAAAAAGAAGCCCATAATTTGGCTGCATCCAGCCGGGTTAAACAAAATTGGAGCCAAGGTTGCCCTGGATTGTCCTGAGAGGTGGCCTAGCATTAGCAGGAATGAAAGAAATGTGAAATTGCTCACAATGGACTAGATTTTCTTCATAGGGAAAGCTCTAATAGTTACACAGCAAGACCTTGGCATCAGCCAGGTTAGGTCTACTAGCTACATTAAAATCATTCCAAGCTATTATTTATAATTTCATACCATCTCACATTTGCAAATTGCCTAGTGACTAATTAAGGCAGTTTCTTACAACAATTCTGAGTGTGAGGTTCAGATTTTAACCCTTCTTTTACTGAGACACAAATAAATTGAGACAAATAATGTACATCAACCATAAAAATACCTAGACAGTCTATTCATTTTGGCCATGGCCTGAGTTCTGTGGATTGGCCTGCTCTCGGGTGACCGAATGTTCCAGTTTGCCTGGGACCAAGGTATTTCCTGGGATGCGGGACTTACAGAGCTAAAACCCAGACAATACTGGGAAAACTGAGGCAATTGGTCACCTTAACCCTGTGCATAGCACTAATACTTGGCAATTTCTATCTGCATATCTTATGTGAATATGTATCCATATATTTTTATCCTAATCTGTCTTATCTTGCTGTGTTTAAGAAGGCAGAGCCTGAAACTGGGTTTTTTGCTGCCTTAAAATCCTTAGGCTGGGAGTGGTGGTTTACGCCTGTAATCCCAGCACTTTGAGAGGCTGAGGCAGGTAGATCACCTGAGGTCAGGAGTTCGAGACCAGCCTGGCCAACATGGTGAAACCCCTTTTCTACTAAAAATGCAAAAATATCTCGGGCTTGGTGGCATGCGTCCGTAATCCCAGCTACTCAGGAGGCTGAAGCAGGAGAATCTCTTGAACCTGGGAGGCAGAGGTTGCAGTGAGCCGAGATCACACCACTGCACTCCAGGCTGGGCGACAGACCAAGACTCCATCTCAAAAAAAGAAAAAAATCCCTTAAAAATAGTATTTACTGGTTGATTGTTTGTTGTTGCTCCATTTGAGGGGATTCAGATGCCTGCCACTGACCTCTGAAATGCTTTTGGTACTGTGTGTCAAAACAGTGGCTTAAAGAAAAATGCAAGTAAGAGAATATGATTCTATTTTTATATTAAGTAATCCAATCTGGATACCATTCTCTGTCTCCCTAGAATACTTTAGCCAAAAGTCACACTTTATATCTGAGATATTTTCTTTGACAGAAAAATGTTTAAACTTATACAATTCAGATGGCCACCAGTATAGATATAAAGAAACAATTTACCTCTGGCCAAGAAAACCCTTGAGTCAAAATCGTTTCCAACTGGAATCACAGACTATTTTATCACTAGCCAAGAGGATATGAAAGGGCCATGCATGCCAACATTGTTATTAGTGGGATGCCATCAACTGGATAAAGCTTTCATTAGCATTACAGGATGAAAAATCCAAAGGGGTCTCAGTGAGACAGTCATTGGCAAGGCCTAGTAGTGTGAGGCCTCAGGTCAATGGGCAAGCAGGCTCTAAACACACAGCAGGTAACAGTGGAAAAATCAGATTGGGCTTTATCTGCAGAATTCTTCTTAACACATTCATTCCATTGCCCTCTGGTGGGAGATAGTGACCTATTTAAAGACTGTTAGAGAAGCGGAGAGGGTGCCAAGAAGCAATGGCACAGATGCAGAACTGGACTGAGGGGCAGGCAGGACAGCTGCCCTAGGGGTCAATTTCTAAAGATCACTTTTAAGAATAAAGTAGATGGCCAGGCATGGTGATTCCCACCTGTAATCCCAGCACTTTGGGGGCCTGAGGTGGGTGGATCACTTGAGGTCAGGAGTTCAAGACCACGCTGACCAACATGGTAAAACCCAGTCTCTACCAAAATTACAAAAATTAGCTGGGCATGGTGTTGCCCATCTGTGGTCCCAGCTGCTTAGAAGACTGAGGCAGGAG
This sequence comes from Rhinopithecus bieti, assembly GCF_001698545.2. Lineage (NCBI taxonomy): Eukaryota > Metazoa > Chordata > Mammalia > Primates > Cercopithecidae > Rhinopithecus > Rhinopithecus bieti. The sequence continues at coordinate 2,196,080 of NW_016809194.1, read as the reverse complement.
AACAGCTTGAACCCAGAAGGTGGAGGTTGTAGTGAGCCGAGATCGCGCCACTGCACTCCAGCCGGGCAACAGAGCAAGATTCCATCTCAAAAAAAAAAAAAATTAGCTAGGCGTGGTGGCATGTGCCTCACTCCCAGCTACCTGGGAGGCTGAGGCAAGAGAATCGCTTGAACCTGGGAGGTGGAGGTTGCAGTGACCAGAGATCACGCCACTGCACTCCAGCCTGGGCAATAGAGCGAGACCGTCTCAAAAAAAAGAATAAAGTAGAAATACAGTGCCAGCTAAGTCCAACACAAGACTCCACATATAACTGGAAAAAATGCAAACTGGCCTTACTTCAGCGAAGCAGACCATGTCCTTCAGTGAAAATAAGACAACACCATTCCCCACTGTCTCCCCTCCCCAGTGCTAAGTCAATTCGAAAGGCACTTAATTCTTAACCCAACTGGGATCCCCATATTTCTTAATCTGCTGTATAGAAAGGCCTAGAGTATTTCTCATGCCAGGTGCATGCTGGTTAAGAGTGCCCTGCCTCTACTTCTGTGTACCAGGTTGTCTTTCATGAAACTTGTTCTCTGAAGCATTCAGATGGAAACGTGTGGTATAACTCTGTGGGCCTTGAAAAAGGTGCTTAAAAGTTATGACAGCCTATCTATCATATGCCTAGAGGTGACTAAGGTCCCTCTGCAGCATCTTTTTTCCCTCTTGTATAATCCCTGCCTCGTTAGTCAGCTGCGGCTGTGCACAAGCATCTGTTACCTTGGGGGAAGGGGTAATATAGGTCTTTTTATGATCTGCCAAAGCCAATCAATGATACTTTTAGCTCAAATATATTTATTTATTTATTGTTTGGTTGGTTTGAGACAGGATCTTGCTCTGTCGCCCAGGCTGGAGTGCAGTGGTGTGATCATGGTTCACTGCAGCCTCAACCTCCCAGGCTCGAGCGATCCTCCCATCTCAGCCTCCCAAGCAGCTGACACTACAAGCACACACTACCTTACCTGGCTAATTTTTAAAATTTTTTGTAGAGATGGGGGTCTCACTATGTTGCCCAGGCTGGTCTCAAACTCCTGCAGTCAAACAATCCTCCTGCCTTGGTCTCCCAAAGCACTGAGATTACAGGCATGAGCCACTGCAGCCCAGCTGAAAAATCTTTAGGTCTCAGCACAAAGCCCAGGTCACCAGCTCCAAATCTTCCTTCTGTCCTGGTGAGTCTCCCTTTGGGGGTGATATAGAAAAAATAGACTGTTTTTCTCTATAGTCATACTCACTACAGAGCACTTCTGACGCCAGATGTGTGGGAATTTTTTCCCAACACCAATTCCTCACTTCTCAGAAGATACCCACCAGGTGTCCCACAGGTGAACTCAATTCTGACACTATCTACCTGAAGTTAGCATCTGATCTCACAAGCTAAGGGCATGATTTCATGAGACTGCCCCCTACCCTAGATGTCAACTGTAAGTGGTGACTCCCCAGTTTACCCACAACTTTGCCTGACCTGGCTCCAGATCAGAGGTTCCCAGGACCCTCTCCACAGGTTTGACCATTTGCTATTGCAGCTCGCAGAACACAGGAGAACAGTTTCCTTACTAGATTACCAGTTTATTACCAAGGGCATATTAAAGAATACAAACAAACAGCCACATGAAGAGACACACAGGGCAAGGTCTGGAAGGGTCTTGAGCACAGGAAGCTTCTGTCCCCATGAATGAGTTCTGCAACCCTCTCAGTGTGTGGGTGCAGTCTGGTTCACCAACCCCAAAGCTCTCCAAACTGCATACTTTGGGGATTTGTATGGAGGCTTCGTTAGGTAGGCATTATTAACTCAATCTCTAGCTCCTCTCCGCTCCCTGAAGGACAAAGGATGGGACTAAAAGTTTCCAGTGTCTACTCATGGGGTCCCAGAGGGCAGAGACCAAATATGTATTTCTCTCTCTCTCTCTCTGTTTTGCTGCTGTTGTTGTTGTTTGTTTAGACAGGGTCTTGCTTTGTCACCAGGCTGGAGTGCAGTGGCACAACCATGGCCCACTACAACCTCAACCTCCAGGGTTCATTCGATCCTCCCACCTCAGTCTCCCAAGTAGCTGGGACTACAGGTGTGTACCACCACATCCAGCTAATCTTTGTACTTTTTGTAGAGACAGTTTTTGCTATGTTGCCCAGTCCAGTCATGAACTCCTGGGTTCAAGCAATCCTCCCACCTCAGCCACCCAAAGTGCTGGGTTAGAGGCATGAGCCACCGCACCCAGCCCAAAAATGTATTTCTTACACGTCACAGGAATATTCTTTCCTCAGAGGGACTGGTTCATCCCTACCACAGCAGATCCGAAAGTATTGTCTGAGACCTGGCTTTGACACACCCAGGCGGTTCCATTTCCCTGGAACCTTGGCAGTGCTCTGGTGAACATGTGGCACAGGCAGGAAGCCCCTCGGCATGTAGCTGCCCTGGCTGGGCATGGAGAGTGTGAACAAACCTCAGAGCCAGGCCAGGAGTCCATCGCAGCAGGGACCTGAGTTGGCAAGGACGTTGCTGTAGAGTAAACAAGTTCTGTTGGATTGTGCAGTGCCAGCTTTTGACAGCCCTGATTGACCTGCTTGGGTCATTTGCCTTCCCTGAACTAATGACAATAGTCAGAATGATGGTGTACTCAGATTGGCCAATCTGGGTCAGCATATTTCCCAGTGGAGCCAGAAGAGGGATGGGGTACTGTGATTGACAACCTCACCAGGGCCTGAGGGGGTGAGGAGGGATATATTCCTAAAGAAAAGAGGGAGTACGTCATCAGAATAAAAGGGGAACTGCCGGCTGGGGGTGGTGGCTCACGCCTATAATCCCAGCACTTTGGGAGGCTGAGGCGGGCGGATTACCTGAGGTCAGGAGTTTGAGACCAGCCCGACCAACATGGAGGAACCCTGTCTCTACTAAAAATACAAAATTAGGCGGGCGTGGTGGCACATCCCTGTAATCCCAGCTACTCGGGAGTCTGAGGCAGGAGAATCACTTGAATCCGGGAGGCAGAAGTTGCAGTGAGCTGAGATCACACCATTGCACTCCAGCCTGAGCAACAGGAGCGAAACTCTATCTCAAAAAAAATAAAAAATAAAAGGGAAAATACCATTTCTCGGTGAACTATTCTTTCAATGCTTTCTCATTGCCTATGCAAGTCCAGTGTTTCTGCAAGATTCCCATTTCTTGCAGCAAGTGGAAGACTGACAAAGGGACACTATATTTCTTCCTGCTCCAATTAAAAGATTAACATTATTTTACTACAACCCACTTGGAACATTGCTCTGTTGAACTGTTAGCTGGAATACAACCTAGCTTTTCTTTACAAATATGGTTGAGTTAGAAAATAATATGATGGACTAAAATAGAAAGGAAACCAAATTCCTTTATGCTTCTCAAAATCAGGTGATTAATGGAAAAGACATCTGAGGAGAATATGGGAAGAAAATGGCATCATTCTCACGGCACAGAAAGGGGTCTTCTTCCAGGGGGCCAGGTGCAGTTACTGTTTTATTAATTTTTATAAAATCCCAGAGTAGGGAGGGAAGAGATAAATATAGAAGTATGATTCTTCCTCTCCCTCTCCTTCTCCCTCTCCCTCTCTCTTACTCCCTCTCCCCCTTTTTCTCCCTCCCCCCTCCTCCCTCCTCGCCTCTTCTTCTCCCTCCCCTCCTCCTGTCCTCCTCTCCCTCCTTTTCCTCTCCCCCTCCTCCTCGTTCCCCGTCCTCCCCTCCCCACTCTTCCTCTCCCCCTCCTCCTTCCTTCTCCCTCCCTCCTTCTCCCTTCCTCCTCTCCCCCTCGCTCCTTCCCCCTCCTCTTCTCCCCCTCCTTTCCCTCTTCCCCCTCTCTCTCCAATCCATTTCAGGAAATTCAGGAACTGAGGCCAAGGTGGCACTGAGGAGTGTTCTTGGTTGCTATGGATATGTTCAGCATCTGACATTTTTTCTGAGTGGGGCCTGGGAGAAAAGAGACGTCTCTGATGCCTGAGTCATTAAGGGAATGCAGGTCCTTTAGTCTTCCTCAGAGTGCCGTCTGAGAATAGACATGACTGCATACTCTTCATCCACTTCTATTTGTCCAGTAGATTCAGGGAAATAGTGCTCGGCCACGTTGTAGGAAATTTAAGTTTGTTTTCATTCTCCCTATGCCCAGGGCCCTCTGCTGTCTCTAGTTTTTGCCAGAAAGGGAAGGAAGAACGTGGTCTTAGCCCTTTCTGCATTAGGGTGAATAAGCTGCAGTCACAGCCTAAGAATTTTGACACTGAAAACTGAGCTCTAGATGTGAAAAAGAAAGACCTCACCCCTTTGGGTAGAATTTTAGGTAAAGAAAGAGGGAGGGGAAATATTTTGGGAGCAGAGACAGCCCTTCCCAAGCCTCCCACAATCACACCATGCCTATTCCTAAAAAGCACTGTTAAGAGAATCTTGTCATTTTAGGGCATGTGAACTCCAGAGAAAACAGTAATTTCTATTTTTTTCTCCCTACACGTTTTCTCTGTTTCCAGAGGAAAAACTAGCCAAAGACTAGCCCTGCTCTGCTGGAGAGAGGCTAGCACATTCCAAGAAGCAACAGGGGTGTAACATGGCCTGGATGGCACCCAGCGAGTAAAGGTGGAATCCTGCAGCCTGTGTCTCTGTTGGTTCTCTCTCCTCTTCCCCCAGTCCTTGACACAGCACTGGCCTGTCTCACTTTACATCCCTTTCTCTCCCCTAGACTCCAGGATACAGAATTCACTTTCACCAAAAACTCTCACTACCTCCAGCCCCGGTAACGTGCACCTCTGACCCAGGTTTCTGTCGCCCCTCACGGCCTCCCTTGCTGTCAGTATTCAATCCGTTGCTCATGGCCTCCCAACCTTGAGTTTCCACTGCCAAAAACTTTTGGTCAACAACTTTGTTGTTGTTGTTGTTGTTGTTGTTGTTTTGCATGAGAGCTAATTCAGTAGAGAAAAACATAGGAGAAACTGCTATATGCCCACCCCCATATCCATAATTATGAAGTTTTTGCTACCTGTATTTGATCTATCCTCCCATTTTTGTTTATTGTTTATTTGCTGAGCTCCTTTCACGCAAATTCCAGACATCATATTATTTCACCTCTGAATCTCTCAAAATATTTTTTTGAAAACAAAATAAATAAATAACCATAATGCCATTATCACACCTAACAAAAGTAACCACAGTGCTTTGGTATTACGGCTACCCAGTCTGTAATTAAGGTTCCCTGATTGTCTCTAAAGTGTCTTCTTATAATTGGTTTGTTTGACTCAGGACCCAAACAAGGTCCCCACATTACATTTTGGCTATCGTTAAGCATCCCTGATTTGTTCCATTTTGAGCTCTATTTTAATTTTTTAAAAGCAATCTGAATAGCATATAGGGGCAGTATTTGATTAGAATGCTTGCGGTTGGGGGGTTGTTGTTATTGTTGTTTGTTTATCTGAATAGCATATAGGGGCAGTATTTGATTAGAATGCTTGCGGTTGGGGGGTTGTTGTTATTGTTGTTTGTTTCTCAATGAGATGAGACCTGGTAGGCTGGGTGTTGTAGGGGTGAAGAGCGGCATTGAGATAGTGGCATCTGAGGAGACAAGTGGCAATGCATCTGTCTCCAGACCAGAGACAGAAATAACAACTATAGCTAGCACGTAGTCAGTGCTGAATATGCACCAGGCATTGTTCTAAGTGCTTCGTGTGTAATTATCTCATTTTAAAAAGATAACTTCATTGGGAGATTTTCAGGGGCTGGTGAAAGTGCTGCCTTTTTTGGTTAAGGGGAGGTTATCTAAATGGGTCAGAGTTTGTGAGTGTGTCAGGCCAGGGAGCGTTAGCTGATGCAAAATACTCTACAGGATGGCTGAAGTGTCTCCTCAACTCCCAAATAGAAATCACATCGAGGAAATGTTTTTGCTGTCACCAGGTCTCAGGAGGTGAGCGGAGTCCTGGTGACCTTTGAATCCTTTGCCCTGGACAGATCTATGTCTTCTCTTTCTCACCTCCACTCTCATCCTGTGTCTTAAGTCATATGTGCAGAATCCCAAAATGTCCCATCTCTGGCGGCAGCCTCTGTGATTCATCACCGGTGGTGGCGGCTGAAGGCTGCCTGGAATTACTTAGCCTGGCAAGGTTTTCTTCATGCTCCTGTGAATCAGTGGGGTTATTATTCATCAACTATAATCATTTTGGTTTCTTACCCATGAAGTGGGATCACAGGGGATATTGGAAAGCTTGGAGGGATACGTGTTGTTAAATATTGCATTCTTAAGATACTCTGAGGTCGGACCTCAAAAAAAATAAGGGGTAGACAGTGAGTAGAAGTCAAAACTGCAGCTGAAGGACTCTAGGTAGAGGCACCACGGGAGATGGACCTAAGCACAGGGAAACCTCTGAGCTCCAGGTGAGTCAGAGTGAGGGGCTCACAGGGGAACTTAGCTACTGGGACACTGTCAAGATAAAGTTGGGGCAGACCAAGATTGTGCTGGGAAAGGCTGGGCTGGACACTATAATCTAGTCCATGAAACCAAAGTAGAGTTGATACAGTCCAAGGTTCGGTACCTGCTCAAATCAGAATCCCAGGTAGAGATATATATATATGTGTAAAACCTCAGGGTATATCTGTAAACAAGCTGGCAAAATATGTCAGGAAGATAAGGCATAAAATTGGGATGGCACCAGTCAGCATAGACCCATTAAAATTCTTTTCCATCTGGCCCCTGTTGAAGACCAGAAGACCTGACACTGTTAGCAGGTCTACCTCTACTTTATTTATTTATTTATTTATTCAGACAGTCTCACACTCTTACCCAGGCTGGAGTGTAGTGGTGTGACCTTGGCTCACTGCAACCTCCACCTCCCAGGTTCAAGCGATTCTCCTGCCTCAGCCTCCCAAGTAGCTGGGATTACAGGCACCCACCACAATGCCTGGCTAATTTTTGTATTTTTAGTAGAGATGGGGGCTCACTATGTTGGCCAGGCTGTATGTCTACTTTAAAGGCATTGCTCTCTGAGCCCAGTGTCTTCCCCATAGGCCTCCCCTGCAGGCCCTTTCCCAGCCTACCTCCTCTTGCTGTCAGTGTCCACAGAGCTGAACATTACTGCATGGCCAGGTGGATGAGTATGAGGGAAGAACTGCTTATCCTGGCCAGTCCCTGGTCATTTTTCTTAATTGAGAAATAAAACAAGGAGCCATTGTTCAGGCAAAATATTTGGATGTAAGCTTCCACCACTTGTTGTAGCCCTAGTTACTTTATCCATTAAAATCTTTGGGAAAAAAATACATTTTTAAGATCCATAAATGCCAACATCTTCTTTTCTGCCTTAGGGACACAAATCTATATCGAGATCCACAACCAAAATAAGTAGGAATTTAAATTGAATGGGCTTGCACACCTAATGACCCCCTTCAGGGGTAGAAATATTTAATGATAACTTAGTTTGTGGAAAACCCCAGCAACCAGGTTCCAAACAGTCTCAGCTGGGAAACCCAAGTCTTTTTTGTTTGGAAATTCTCAATGATAGGTTTTCAAAGCAGCTGATAAAACAGTTAATTATAGTGAGGTGTTTGGCTTCTCTGTAATATACACTTTCAACTGGTCTATGATTGGAGCTTCTTGTCATGTACTCTGAGCAGGGCCAGCTAATGCTACTGTACTTTTTTTTTTCTTTGGGAGAGAGGCTTCTGAAATTACTACAAAAGTAGAACTTCAGATAAAAATGCGACGCCTAGCATGAGAGCATTCAGTAGAGCCCCTCCAATCTCTGCTATCGCTTCTCTTTATCTGGTGCATTTCACTTTAGTTATGCTGGCCTTGTACAAGCCTGGCACAAGCTCAGCATAAACCCACTAGACCTTTCCTCTTGCTCAGTAGCTCTCAAATTTTACAGAACACCAGAACCCTCCAGTGAAGGATTGCTGGGACTTCCAGAATTTCAGATGGGGCCTGAAAATGTGTATTTCCAGCAAGTTCCCAGATTATGTTAATGCTCTTTGTCTGGATGGGGAATCACATTTTGAGAACTATCACTCTAGCTGTTCCTTCTGCCGGAAGCTCCTTCTCCATATATCTGCTTGACTCGCTACTTCACCTCTTTCAAGCCTTTCTTACATGTTACCATCTCAGTGAAGCCCAGCTTGACCACCCTATTTTATATTGCCACCTAATATCTCAAACTCCTGGCGCTTTGGATCACCCTACCCTACTGTAGTATTTCTTTTCTATTGCACTCATAACCTTCTAACATTCTGTATAATTTATTTATTATGTTTAGTGACAGTCTCACCCACTAGCACATAAGCTCCTCAACCTTTTAATTTGTCCACTAATGTATCCCTAGCACTTAGAGTAGTGCCTGGAACATAGTAGGTGCTCAATGAATATTTTCTGCATGCATGATTCAATGCTTAATGTTCCTGTAAATTACAAGGGGAAAAATTCTAATTTCTTCACAGGCTTCAAAAGAGACTTTTTTTCCTGCCTGTGTTCCTATTTTCATGCTAACCCCTTTATATAAAATGTTTCCTCTCAATTGCTTCTCCTTAAATCTATTTATTCTTTAAGTCAGATCATTCTCTTTTAATTCCTTTCTTCTTCGATGGTAGCTCAGCTGCTTCTGACCATTCTCATTGGTTTCCTGGGTGTCATTTTTGGATCCCTGGTTATAAAGCCTCCGAGCACAGAGATCATGTTCTGAATAAATGGCCAAATAGTAGGATCTGAATAAATCCATGTTGGGTAATTGAACATTCTTTTCATAGTACTATAAAGAGTGTTTCATAAAAGAATAGCTATTATATTCACAAATAAAAATGGACAATTTGCAAGATCCTTTCACATTAAATTCTTTCCATCTTCATAAGAACTCTTTAGGCTAGGTAGGAAAGGTATTATGTTAATGTTATTTCTGGGGAAAGTATATTTAAGTTAAACATAGATAACAGCCACTTCATCAAGATTAAATGACAAAAGTCATGGAAGTTTCTGGCACAAAGCTGGAACTTAAGATAGGTTAGTTTTCCTTCTCTAAGATATCTTAGAAAAGCCTTTTAGATAAATGCAAATGTATTGTGTGTGTTCCTACAATGTGCGAAGAGCTTATAACAAGTCTTCAATTCTGTGTCTGAATCTGAAGCTACAATTCTGTGAAGTATTGTTTAGTCTCATTTACTAACAAAGTTAACAGATTCAGAAAAGTTAAGTAACTTGCACGAAGTCACCCTAGCAAATGATGGAGCCAGAATTTGAACTCAGCTCCAAAATCATGATTTTCTCACTTCTGTAGTGCACAATGCCTCCTTGATGGCATGGAACTCATGTCTTTTGATTCACAGTCTGAGGCTTTTCTGCGTACGAAAACCACTAATTGTTATGCTAACCCTGTGCTAATCGCCTGAAAAATATTAATACTGATTCTCTTGATTCTGCTACAGAATCAAGTCAGATTCTCTTGACTCACTACAGGCAGTGAGTCAATAGCTCCTGCCAGATATTTTTTCTCCTTTGGCTTTTACATACACAGAATCATAAAAAGTTAGAGCTGAAAAGGACATCCGAAGTCATTGTTCCTACTCTTTTGTCTCAAGAATCAGAAAAAATAAGGTCCAAAAAGTATAAATGACTTGCTTAAAATCAAAGCTAGGGACGGGGGAAACCAAGGTATGTTCTGCTCTCTGTGCAGATGTTATTTTGCAGAGAGTGCCTTTGTGGCAGCTTTTGCATCAAGCTGGACATCTGGGTTTGGGGTTGCATATAAAGCTGCTGGACAATGCTGGTGTTGTCAGGTAGCAACGGAAGCCTGGCCTCTTCCTCCTTTGGTGGCTGCGGCTGCTGCTCCTCCAGTCTCCTGTAGTAATCACTTCATGATGGTGCATTGACCTGTATCTGCATCACAGGACAGTTCCTATGCTTGGAGAAATGATGGATAGAAGCAGCGAAGACACACACTTGATGCAGCACCCAGAAGACCGAGCTCAGAGGGACAGAAGGTAGCAAGGGACAGATCAAACACTGGCTGAGAATCTGACCAGCTCCTGTCTTCAGTAAGAGGCTGATGTACTATTGGTTTGTGTGGGATGTAAGATCACAGGCATGCTCCTTCCATTCGCTAGAAGTGGACAGGGACATGGCATTGTGAACCACGGTGCTTAGGGCATTTCTGTTAACTAGGTTACACAACACTGACTGTGCTAGAGGCTAATATTTGACCTAAACTTTGTAGAGACATTGATATAGAGGTAGTGGGGTATCTCTTAGAGCAAGTCTTGGTGTTAGGAACAGGGCAAATGCCTAATTAGCCAAAAATCTGGCCCTTCTGCCTACTCAGGTTTAGAATCCTGGAAAGACTTCTGGCAAATTCCTTGAATGGTTCTCTAACTGATTGTAACTTTGATATTGAGTATAATCTTGGGAGCAGTTTTAAAAGCAGTACTCACTTCACCCCCACCATCTCATCAGCACTTCTGTATAACTTTGATCATGTCAATAAAATGGGGTTTAAAAGCAACTGCTTCTCTTCACTGTAATATATCAATATTTCAGTTTGGAGCCTTGGGGCTTTTCAGACATCACCAGTGCACAGAGTAGAAGTTCAATAAATATTTTTAAAATAACTTTGAAAACTACTTCCTCATTTGAAATGAAAGCTGATCCAAAGTATGAACTTTTTTTTTTTTTCAGACAGGGTCTCACTCAAAGATTGGAGTGCAGTGGCATGATCTTGGCTCACTACAACCTCTGCCTCCTGGGCTCAAGCGATCCTCCTACCTCAGTCTCCCAGGTAGCTGGAACTATAAGTGTGTGCAACCATGCCTACATCATTTTTGTATGTAGAGACAGGATGGGGTTTCACCATGTTGTCCGGGCTGGTCTCAAACTCCTGAGCTCAAGTGATCTGCCTGCCTTGGCCTTCCAAAGTGCTGAACCTTTTTATTTTTTTTAATCCTGTGAAAGGAATATAAATGTTGGGACCCCCAAATCACTAAGCCAAAGGGAAAAGCCAAGCTGGGAGCTACTTAGGGCAAACCTGCTTCCCATGCTATTCCTTAAAAAGATAGTAACTTAGACTTAAAAAAAGGTGAGGTAGGAGGGTCACTTGAGCTCAGGAGGTTGAGGCTGCAGTGAGAAGTACCACTGCACTCCAGCCTGGGCAACAGAGCAAGATCCCGTCTCAAAAAAAAAAAGGTTCATTTCTTGTGCTCACTTATGCAAAACCCTTTGCTCAGTGCTGAGCATGTAATAGTCCATGCATATTTGATGGCTAAATGAATAAATTACAGGCGCAGAGGAAGTAGGCATGATCTACAGCCCTGTTCTTATGGGTTTGTATTCCCTTGCTGTGTTCTCCCTCCCCACCTCAGGAACTCAAACCATTACACACATATTCAATGTACACCCTCTGCCATCCACTCCAGGCCCTGGCACCAGTGAGGGCCACCTGAGTACCTTTTCTGTGTGGATTCACCCAGGGGTAGAACCCTGCCAAATGATTACTTTCCAGGAACCATACGACTCTGTTCTGTTTCTCTAATGCAGCCAGAGTGAGGTGCCAACAAGCTATGTGCAAAGATGGATCTCACTCGTTCATGACACTGTATCGGAAAAATCTACCATCGGGCTGTTTGCCCATTCATTAAATTGCCTGGTGAGCATGGAAGGATGGGGAAAGGATCTGGGCAAGCTGTTTATTCCCATGTTTAAGTGAATTTTTATTAAACTTTGAAAGGGAATTGTGATTTTTTTTTTCTTCCCTGAGTTAAAACCATTTTATGAGCACATGCAGGAAAATAATGTGATTCTGTGATTTCCCTTTTCTGTTGAATTATTTGTACTGCTATTTGTTGTTTGGCTGTCTTCATTAAATAATGATCTTCCTGCAAAATAAAAGCTGGATTTTATTTCAGCATGGTTGGAGGAAAGAACACTGACCAAAGAATCAGAGAACCTACCCCTTCAGAGCCATTTGAGGTTTAAACATTGATTTAACCTTCCCAAGCCAAGGTATCTGTTCTGAAATAGGTGATCTCCATGACTGCCCTACCTACGTCCTTCTGAGACATAGTACTCCTGAATGCTCCTTGAAAAACGGTATGAGGGCAATGTAGTATTTTCCCATATGTTAAGAATGCCACCCTTTGTTTCTTTTTAAATAAACTGCAGAGACTGGTAATGACCATTCTATTATAAGAGAGACCAGAAACCAGGTCAAACACCTAAGAGAGAAGGCAGGCGGGAAAATGGCGATGGGAAGGGACGGAGGCATTAGACTGCCCCCAAGTGGCGACTTGGGCATGATGCCTTGAAAGCTGTGGGAGGGATGACCCCGCTAGGGTGACTGTAATGAAAAAAGGAAACAACAATCTAAGAAGAGGTCATACTCATTTCTCATAAAAGCATGTAAATACCATTGACAAAAACATACAATAATAATATATTTCACGCAAATGATGCTCCGAGTCACTGGCTTCCCTTTTAAGGCCTGCCACTTTATATTCAATTCGCTGCTCCGGTGAACACAATGAAGTGTTTAGACTCCATTAAGAAACCTCAAAGAAAACAAACCTTGGGCCTTTAGAGTTAGCAGGAAAGCTCTTAAAATGCTTCTCACAAGCTGTCATTTGTGTATTCAGAAAACCATTAGGACTTCCTCCTTCGGAAATATGTGTGATTCTTTAGCTTCTCATTTGAAATATTAATATTTTCTTACCGTGACCCTTATCCTCGAGAACAATTTCCTATGCTTCACCAGACAATGCAATCAATTTCTGAGATGCTGAGATGTGAACTGGGTTGGTAACAGTAAAACAGCGTATCTGATGGGAGGAAAACTGGAGTTAGGAGTTGGGAAAGTGGGTAGCATATATATCCTGAATACTTAGAAATGCAGTAGATGCACCAGGGCTTTGGGAGAGCCTGTGGCTGAGAAGGGTGCTTGCCAATTGTGATGAAGATATCAGGAGACCAGATGGATTTACAGTGGAAAACATCTCTTCCCTCCTAACTCTGTCAAGAAATGGGACTTGGAGAGACACCGGGAGAGGCATCATGAAGTGGCTGGCAGAATCATGCAAACTCAGGGCAATTTCTTAGATTTGACCCCCAGTTCTGCCTCTAGTTGCATGGGCTGGGAAGTCAGAGAGTGGTGTCTTCAATAGCCCCGAGAGCAAAATCCCAGGTAATTCCTATCAGATTCCACAATCTGCTATTTAACAAGACTAATAGCCCTCTTTTTACTCAACAAACCTGGTTTGACTAAGTTCATGAATTGGATGTGCCTTCCCAGGTTTTGTTTTGTTTTTTTTTTAAAAAAGAATCGGCTGGGCTTGGTGGCTCACGCCTATAATCCCAGCACTTTGGGAAGCCAAGGAGGGTGGATTGCCTAAGGTCAGGAGTTTGTGACCAGCCTGGCCAACATGGTGAAACCCTTTCTCTACTAAAAACACAAAAATTAGCCAGGTGTGGTGGCGCATGCCTGTAATCCCAGCTACTTGGAAGGCTGAGGCAGGGGAATTGCTTGAACCAGGGAGGTGGAGGTTGCAGTGAGCCATGATTGCACCACTGCACTCCAGCCTGGGCAACAGAGCGAGACGCCACCACCCACCCCACCCCACCCTCAGAAAAAAAAAAAAAGAATCAAGACTTTAGGCTTCTGGTGGATATGAGATTCCAGCAGCTAAACATGGACAATGAATGGAGAAAGTGGTGCTTTGGTTAAACTCTGCCCTCCTGCAATTGCTACATGGCATTTCCTTACAGTACAGAGTCAAAAGGGAATTTCCGGGATTGCTTTGTCTCTTGGCTTGCTAGGAGTGCAGCAAATGTGGTCCCACAACTATGTGAGGAGGAAGCTCGCTGGTGGGAGTGGTCAGGACTGACAGTCAGGAAACCTGAGTTTCCTGCAAATGGGCAAAGACATTTGTTAAGTAATATTGAAAAGTAGCTAAGAAATAATATTCCATTTAGTAAGATTGAGGTCACAGTTGCCAATGTATTAAGATCAACTATTGTTAATGATTTTGCCTCAGTGAAAATGAATTAGAAACCCAGCTCTTTAAGGATAAGCTCTAAATAGGGACTGAGCGACTGGGATTTCGGGTGCCTCATGCTTTAGGCAGCAAAGTCAGTTATTGGGAGAGTGTCATATCGACTTTGCCTTGAAGCGTTCTCCCTTTGCCTGAATATCAGATCATGGCCTTCTTAGAAAAGTGCTCAGTGACGTTTTATTGATCAGCCTTCAAAAAAGAGCACAGCAGTGGGGAGGAGAGGTAGGGCCAGTCTCCCTCAGTGCTCTGGGCCGGCTGAAGCCCGGACACCTTCACAGGATGATGGAGGTTTTATTCACCTGGGAGAGTCCTTGTGTACCCGACCACAATTCTGAAGATACTCAGTATGATTGCCTGAGACGTCTCCTGGTCTGCTCCTCCCAATATTCTTTTCTCCTCCCTTTCTGACACCCTCCCCTCAACACCTCCCTGCTCTGCCACCCCCATATCACTTGCTGGAACACCTATTTCCTTATCTTATTTGAAAAAATGTATTATATTGTCAAATAAATCAAACTGTGTTCAGCTGGTGTACTGGAGGTTTAGCAGAAAAAGCCCTTTGTCCCCATACAGAAGGCACTTAGAAAAATCTCGCCCATTATCTTCCAGGTAATTTGTCCTTTAAATACTTTTCTTTCATGGAGAAAATTCCAAGTGACAGTAAAAGGAGAAATAGTTCATTTGGAAGACACAATATAACAGTATTTTCTTAGGGTATTAAATAATGATCCTCTAATTGCTGAATTTAAATCACACAAAAATGCTAGACATTAAAGTCACCTTTTATTTTTTTTATTTATTTATTTATTTTTTTTTTTTTGAGACGGAGTCTCGCTCTGTCGCCCAGGCTGGAGTGCAGTGGCCGGATCTCAGCTCACTGCAAGCTCCGCCTCCCGGGTTTACGCCATTCTCCTGCCTCAGCCTCCTGAGTAGCTGGGACTACAGGCGCCCACCACCTCGCCCGGCTAGTTTTTTTTTTTTTTTTTTTTTGCATTTTTTAGTAGAGACGGGGTTTCACCGTGTTAGCCAGGATGGTCTCGATCTCCTGACCTCGTGATCCACCCGTCTCGGCCTCCCAAAGTGCTGGGATTACAGGCTTGAGCCACCGCGCCCGGCCAAAGTCACCTTTTAAAAAGAAGCTTTGCACATACCTCATTTTCCCCCAAATAGCCACCTCTGTAATTCCTTTGTGTGGTAGAAAAACCTGTCATTTACAAAGTGCTTTTGTATACATTTTCTCACTTGGTCATTACGTGTTAAGGCAAGCGAGAGCACAAATCCTAGCTCACTGTAGCTTCCAATTTGTGGGCTCAAGTGATCCTCCCACCTCAGCCTCCCGAGTAGCTGTGACTACAGGTACACACCACCATGCCCAGTTAATTTTTTTATTTTTTGTATTTTTGGTAGAGATGAGGTCTCTCTGTGTTGCCCAGGCTGGTCTCAAACGATCCGCCTGCCTTGGCCTCCCACAGTGCTGGGATTGCAGGCAATGAGGCCCTGTGCCCAGCCACTCATTTTCTAATGAAGATGATCCGAGAGGTTGGTTTAGTTGGCCAAGGACACTGCAGCTCGGGTTTGCTTGCTCCTAGTTCTGTGCATGTTCACAGCTCCCTGCTGCATTTCATTGCTTAAAACAAAATGGAAAACGGCGTATTACCCTTGGCACTACTTTGTGGCTAGGTTATACTTGGCTTAGCTTTGCACCTAGGCACCGTTTGAAATGTGATTCTGAGCTAGGAAAAAGGCTATTTTAATACATCCAAATGAGGCTTACTTGAGTTTTCCCTCCTATGTGCCTGTGACTAAGAGAACACAATGTCTCGAGTAGTTGTTCCTTTAGTACTCTGGTGTTTGTTTTGCTTTTTATTTTGCTAAAGTCATGAAGTGAGAATTAATTTCCTTTCTAAATACACTGGAAGTGTATAGTAACCATTTAGGAAAGCTAGGTTGGTTAAAAAATATTTTAAGCCGGGCGCGGTGGCTCAAGCCTGTAATCCCAGCACTTTGGGAGGCTGAGACGGGCGGATCACGAGGTCAGGAGATCGAGACCATCCTGGCTAACATGGTGAAACCCCGTCTCTACTAAAATACAAAAAACTAGCCGGGCGAGGTGGCGGGCGCCTGTAGTCCCAGCTACTCGGGAGGCTGAGGCAGGAGAATGGCGTGAACCCGGGAGGCGGAGCTTGCAGTGAGCTGAGATCCGGCCACTGCACTCCAGCCTGGGCGACAGAGCGAGACTCCGTCTCAAAACAAAAAAAAAAAAAAAAAAATTTAAAAAGATGGTAAGTATAGAGAGCTTCCTGTATGTTTTGAGTTAGAGGTAGCTAGTATTCCTCAATACTGGAAAACAAAAGAGTCTTCCATAGAAAATGTCAGAAAAACAAAAAAAAAATCTTCCTGCTTCTGTCATGGAGGTGAGACTGGGTCAGTGCTGGGGAACTACCATACAAGCCACCGCCATGAACACAAACCCAGGAACTCAGAGACGGAGGATGGCGCTCATCTGCAACAGCAGTCTAATCCTCAAGAAATGCATGGCTAACACGTGAAACCCCATCCCTACTAAACACACACACACACACACAAAATTAGCCGGGCGTGGTGGCACGTGCCTGTAGTCCCAGCTACTTGGGAGGCTGAGGCAGGAGAATGGTGTGAACCCAGGAGGCGGAGCTTGCAGTGAGCCAAGATCGCACCACTGCACTCCAGCCTGGGCAACAGAGTGAGACTCCATCTAAAAAAAAATTAAAAAAATAAAAAACAAACAAACAAAAACACACCCCACAACAACCGCGGATGTGAAATCACCGAGACATTTGTGTAGCTAGCACTCATTAAAGAGGGCAACAGCAGGTGCAGTGGCTCACACCTATAATCCCAGCACTTTGGGAGGCCAAGGTGGGCAAATCACCTAAGGTCAGGAGTTCAAGAACAGCCTGGCCAACGTAGTAAAACCCTGCCTCTACTAAAAATAGAAAAATTAGCTGGGTGTGGTGGTGTGCACCTGTAATCCCAGCTACTAGGGAGGCTGAGGCAGGAGAATCGCTTGAACCTGGGAGGTGAAGGTTGTAGTGAGCCGAGATCACACCACTGCACTCCAGCCTGGATAACAAAGTGAGATTCCTTCTCAAGAAAAAAAAAAAAAGGACAAAAATGTTTCCTAACAGGATTAGCCTCCTCGTAGAGATATTTCCTGACTCCAAATAGCTCTGAAGTATTTTAAAACGGGGGGAAAGTTTATGACCAATTCTGACAAAGTCAAAATCATAAATGACGCTATGCTTAGTAAATAAGATTTAACCAGGTTATTTTTTAGGTTTTCCAAAGATTAGAGTCCTGAACCACAGCATTAAATCAATGGAGTTTCCAGTAAATGAGGGTGAGAATTTTGACAGGGTTCAGATTCACCTTGACCTCCTCAGGGTCACTGAGCACTGGGGTCACTGAGCACTAAATTGAGAGCTGGATCTCTGGCTTTATTCTTGAGGTCTTTAAAAGCAGAAAAAAATAATAACCAGTTATGTGTTCACTATTATGTGGCAGCTGTAAAGAAAGCCAAGTGGATGAGTCATTGTCCCTTGAATACACCATTCACATTCCTGCCCCCGCACCTTTGCTCATGTCGTTCTCCACACCAGACCCTGTATCTCCTTCCCCCTCTGGTCTACTGAAGAAGGCTATGCACAAACCTTATCTCTTCTCGGTGAAAGTCTCCTTGTCCTTCCCCAGGTCAAGGCTGCCTCCCCTCTCTGAACTCCCGGAGCCCTCGCTGTCTACCTAACACATTTATAACTTGGCACATCCTCTCCGGAACGGATAATTATTCTTTTCTATCCTATCTTTGGAAACAGCCTGTAAATTCCATCAGTGCAGCTTATCTTTCATCCTTTATTTTTTTTTTAATGTCCCTGATAGCATGCCTCCTACCAAATTGGTTCTCAAAAAAACCCAATGATTGGTTCATGCCTCCGTGTAACCAACTGCTGTCATTGTCATCTCTTGGCACCTAGAGACGGGGCTATATATTAGTTTGGGTTGTTTCTCACCATCCTCTGGGTTAAGGTCTCTGTGGGACTGTGGATTTGTGTTGTGACAGTGTGTAAAACAAGGTCAGGGAGGAGAACCACAGTGTGTACTTTATGACTCCATCTGAATGTCTGCTCCCTTTTATCTGTGGCTGTTATCCCAACCAGCGGCAAGGACATAGTTAAGAATTATGAGAATTCAGGGGGGCTGAAAGTCCTGGCTTAATGGAGTGCCAAGCTCAGGAAGACAATATGGCTTCGGGTTGGGGAGGGGTCCCCCTTCTCTCCCGCACCACTGGAAAAGGCACCTGAGAAATTCAGTGCAGAGTCCACCGTCCTGTTGCCTTATCTATGGGTCTTGATTCACCTGCTTCAAGAGGGGAGGGAGGCAAATGGATCCTAGTTCCTGGCATTAAATGAGGCTCTTTCCTTAGAAGTGCTGACAAAGCAGAGAAAAGGGGAGTGGGGGAAGCAGAGACAGCAGAAAGTTATCTAGAAGAGTAAGTGAGGAGAAACACTTCAGCACAAAGGAGATCAGAGTGAATATGAAACTTATCTCGGGAGAGGGAGGGCTGTTTTTGCAAGGGAGCTCTTGGAGAAGGGATTCAATTGCATGGAAGAAAGTGTTAGGGAGAAATTTTACCTGACTCTACAGAAAGCTTTGCTGAGTTAAGGGGTAAAGTAATAGATTTCAATTCTGATGGCCTAAGGAGTATGTGAAGACTAGGACTACACAGGGAGACAGCAAGTGTCACAGTGAGGAGCATGGGTGTGGGGTAAAAGGAACTGGATTCAAATCTCAGCGGTGGGTTCCTGGCCAAGTTACCATGGCCAGGAGGCTCAGTTTCTTCATCTGTAAAATAGGAATGTCTACCACAGAGTACTGCTGAGAGGATTAAGTGACAGAATCAGACTGTTAGTGCACTCAGTCCCTGGCATGTAATACATGGTAGTTCCATCCATACGGAAGGATATTTCTTGATCTCTTTTTAGGCAATTCTGGCATTGGAGTGCCCTGGGGGTGCCAAGGAGGGACACAGACAGAAAGAAATTCCTCATGGAGGGAATGGCCAATGCATTTCTAGAAACAATCATCTGTGATGTTGTATTTG
This sequence comes from Rhinopithecus bieti, assembly GCF_001698545.2. Taxonomy (NCBI): domain Eukaryota; kingdom Metazoa; phylum Chordata; class Mammalia; order Primates; family Cercopithecidae; genus Rhinopithecus; species Rhinopithecus bieti. The sequence continues at coordinate 2,176,900 of NW_016809194.1, read as the reverse complement.
AAATTATTTCCTACTCCAGGATATAATAGCTCTGTCTGTTCTCATTAGTTATGACATATTCAGAAAAATCTGTTTCATGCAACTGCTCTGTGTTAGTGGTGCTCTGCAACAGAGAGGAGACAGGCTGTGTCTGCTTTGGCTACCTCGAGACGGGGGAAAGAGCAAGCAGCAAGGATTGAGCAGGAAGCAGGATTCCAGAGCCAGAGGTGATGGATGCATTAAGGGCAACGGTGTTTCCACAATGAACAGCAAAGGCAGGAGGTCTCAGAAGCAAACTGGACTTGGTAACATCCAGGTTATAATCACATTCATAACTGAAACAGGAAGAAGAAATCAGGAAATACCGTTCGTTGTTGAATGAATCAACCCAGAGCTGAGAGTGGGTAAGAAGGCTTTCTTAGGCCCTTTGCCTAACGGCAGTTTATCCCTTACAGAGTAAGATAGGTGACTCACCTGGAGTAGCTCTAGCACGTTCTAATTAGTCTGTACCTGTGCAGTTTATGAGACCAGCATTGCCAAGTGTCAGCTGTTGCTCCATGCACTCATACTTCTCCTGTCTGTGACAGGAGGGTTTCCCCAGGTGGCCAGCCTCAGGTCTAAGCAAGGAGGTAAATTAATAATAGCACAACAATGATTTGGCTCCAAATGAGGAAGGATTTCTAGGATGGCTCACAAATGCTGTTGTGTTGTGTCCAGGGCAGCAGTGACACTTCCTTGACTGGCTGCTCCAGCACCTACCAGTGAAACAATTCACAAAGCTCCTCAGATGACAAACCAGCCACTGTGGCCACTACCCTCATCATTGACTTCCCTCTAGGGCAGTACCCTTGCACATACGTGCTTCCTTTGCCTGGTTCTGGGGACAGGGTCCACCCTCATATACAAGCAGGAGCAGGGCCTTGCTATTCTCAGGCTCTCACCTTATCCTGTGGCACTGTTGAGTCTCCCTACTCTGCCTGTGATGTCTTCTGGAAGATAAGCAGCTCTGCTAAGGGCAGGAGTGAACTGCTGTCACTCATTCTTTCCTACCTCTTTCAGTGAACCCAGTCCACCCTCACATGTGGCTTGAAAGCCTTTGCAGGCCTGTGTCCTAAGTCTTTAGAATCTCTCCAGACCCTCTCCCACTTGCTCACTCTGTTACTCATTAGTCATTCTCAGCTTTCCCATCAGTGACCTCTGCTTTCCTACTCATCCTCCTCCCTACTTCTGATTCCACATGTCAGCTTCTGTCCTTCATATTAGGAACTCATTTCTCTGGTTCAAACTCCAGCACCTGTTTGGACAGAGTCCCAGCTTTCCTCCACCTCAAACACTTAAGGGTGGACTAAAGCCTTTAAAACATCTAAGCGATGAAATATGTAAACTATACATTTTACATTATAAATTATAAAATAAATATAAACCCCAACAAATTAAATGATGACCCTTTAAATGCTTTCTTAACTGTCAAAAGCTCCTCCAGCTCAAATATTTTGGAGGCCTGATTTGCTGATACCAAAAGCCCATGCTTACCCTGTCCACTGGAGACAGATGCATGTTCCTCTCTAGTCCTGTACTCAGCTGACCAAAGGCACCTGTAAGGACTGACCAGCTGGGCTGCCCTGTTCAGTCCAGCTTGGGCTCACCACATACCTTGCTTCTAGCTCATTCCCCCAGCAAAGCCACCTCTTCTCTTCCTTCCCATCCACCCAAGACAGGGTGACAATGCGTGTATCTGTTTTGTCTCTTCAACGCATTCTCATTGACTTGATTGCTGCTCATTGGTGTAGGGACAAAGATGACTAAAACACCTGGTGGCAGGCATTATGCTAGAGGTAGGTATTGACTTAACAGTCCCTCCTGCAGCCAGGCCCAATGTGATACTAGGAATAGAGAAAGCAATTTGAACAACAGGCTGAGACAATGGTTCTGAACCCAAGCAAATTTACATGGGTCACCACAACATCCATCATTTCTCACTACAAGTACCTGAATGCCAGCAGAGACGGTTATGAATAATTTATTATCAAATTGATTGACTAAAAGGCCATGAGAGGAATAACAGGCATGCCTAGGAGGCTTCTCACTCTCTCCTTCCCTTCCTGCCTCCTTTGTTCTCTGTCTCCCTCTCCCCGACCCTTCTCTTTCTTTTTTTTTCAAAGTGAATTCAAACCTGAACCTACTTTTTATGCCTAACTCAAAATCTTGATCTGACGATTTCATTCTTTGTGGCACAATCCTCCCTAAACTCCTTCCCACACCTTCCTTTGAACCAAGTGGAACAGTTGCACCACTTATGGCTGTCTTTACTCTGGAGTAATTGCCATTGCAGGCAGTTTTCTTATGATAGTTTAGAAAGGATTTAGAGATTTTTTTTACCCAAGAGGAGAGAATTTGATTGCATCACAACAAAGGAGGTCCTCAGACGGACAATGGGGTATGGATCAGATGGAGGAAACAAAACATACAGGCCTGAGGGGTGTGTGTTTTCTAGGGCTGCTGTAACAAAGAACCACAGAATAAGGGGCTTAAAACAAGAGACATTTATTGTCTTACAGTTCCAGTGGCTAGAAGTCCAAAACCAAAGTGTTGGCAGGGCCATGCTCCCAGTGAAACGCAGAGGAGAGAATCCTTCCTTGCCTCTTCTGGCTACTGGTGGTTCACTGGCAGTTGTTAGCATTCCTTGGCTGGTAGCTGCACCACCTCGATCTCTGCCTGCATTGTCACATGGTGTTCCCTCTGTGTGTCTCTCTTCACATGGCCATCTTCTTATAAGGACATCTGCTTATACAGTGGCACCTTCTTAGGCCCACTGTAATCCAGTATGACCTCATCTTAATTCATTACATTTGCAATGACCTTATTTCCAAATCAGGTCACATTCTCAGGTACAGGGATCAGGACTTCAACATATTTTTTTTGGGGGGGGGAGGTGGGGACAAAATCCAACCCATAAAAAGAAACATGCCTATTCTGAGAATGGCCAGCAGTTCCATTTGGCTGGAAAGTTGGGTATGACTAGAGTGTGGTGCGAGAGGAAAACAATCTAGCAACTAAAATAATCGGAAAGCAAAGCTGTGGACTTACTAGCTTAGTTGACTGTGGTGAAGGTCTCTGCCTCTCTCATTCCAGTCCAATAGCTTGCAACTTTTTGCCATTGGTCAAAAGAAAGTAGACAACTACCTTGCATGTGAGCCAATAATGTCTTCTCTATCTGTCATTCATTCATGTATTTATTCAATAATATTTATTGAGCACCATGTGCCAGGAACTATCCCAAGCAATAGGGATTCAGTGGCAAACCAGACAGACATGACTGCTGCTCTCCTGGAAAAACAGCTCAAAGTATGGTTTGACTCATCTTCAGTCATGACCTTCCTTATCAACATATAACGATGTCTAGAAGGAATTCCAAGGTAGATAAATTAAAAATAGACAGGTGGCAAAGTTGTGAAACAAAACGGGAAATCATTTTAAAAGCAGAAAATAAGTAGACATATCCCCAGGCAAATGACAAGCCTGTGCAAAGCTTTCTATGTCAAAGCCAGTGTCCTTTATGGTATCAGATAACTAACTCCTCCAAATTGCTAAGGCATGCTCGTCATTCCCGTAATGCAAATAGAAAACCCTCACGTAACCCTGCTGGAAGGTGACAATGTAACACATTGCCCAGTCCTCATCCAGTAGCTGAAGATCAAGGAGCACAGTAGGAAATACATAGCTTCTTCTCCCATGCATTAAGGTTAAGTGATCATGCCTGGACAAGCACCATGGATTGGAAGCAAGCCTTTGACTGGAATCTGGTCAGCAGGCTTGTTGATAAATTGCAAAATGTCTCATGTTTCCATGGAAAACAGGGCACTACTGACATGTGGCTCAGTGTAATTATAGTCACTAAAGTTAACATTTTCCATAAACTATAGATGGTCTCTGGATTGGGCTACATTTGCAGAAATTGTGCTGTAGTCCTTGAAAACACCGCATGGAATTACTTTTCAAAGTAATAATGTGCATGAGGTATCTCACCTCTTATTCAGCAAGTGATCCTATCCTGGCAGGGAGTTTTCCATTAAATAATATCACATGTTTTCACAAAAAGGAGGGGAGAAGGAAGAGAAAATAAAAAGAATGTCCCTAATGAAATTCACAAATACTCTGGCTTTCCTCTCTTTCCAGGAATGTAGTAGGACTGCACGTAACTGCCCCCTTTGAAGTTAGGTTTGACCATGTGACTCACTTTGGCTGATGAAATGTGTGCAGAAGTGACCTAAGTCCTTCCTGAGTGAAAGCTTTAAGAGTCACAATATGCTGCATTCTCCTTTACTGCTGCTGCCTTTGAGATTGTGGGAGCAGATGTCAAGATGGGTCTTGTCAGCATGCTTCCCCAAGTGATGCTGACGAGCAGAGCAACAGAACGCGAGTGAAAATAAAAGATTTGCCGGGCACAGTGGCTCACGCCTGTAATACCAGCACTTTGGGAGGGTGAGGTAGGCAGATCACCTGAGGTCAGGAGTTCAAGACCAGACAAGCCAACATGGTGAAACCCCGTCTCTACTAAAAATACAAAAAATGAGCCAGATGTGGTGGCAGGCACCTGTAATCCCAGCTACTCAGGAGGCTGAGGCAGGAGAATCCCTTGAATCCAGGAGGCAGAGGTTACAGCGAGCCAAGATCGCACCACTGCACTCCAGCTTGGCGACAGAGCAAAATATTTTCTCAAAAAAAAAAAAATAAATAAATAATAATAATAAATAAAATAAAATAAAATAAAAGATTTGTGGGGTTAAGCAATTGAAGTTTTGGGGTGTTGTTGTTGTTGTTGTTACTGCCATATAACCTGTCCTGTCCTGACTAAAATTGACAGTGAATTCTGCATGTCAACTCCTGTGGACCAACTAACCTACACCGTCAGTGTTAATGAGACAGAGTTCTCAGATGCATGAAAGGGGCTCCCCAGAGCAGATTCTCCTGGGTATTCACCTGCCACGGCAGATCTGTCAGGAAGGCCAAGGTTGGGCTCCAGAGAGGCTGTACAGGTTTTAGTAGGAAGTACTAGAACACATTTATTTTTACTGCTGAGTTGAAATAGATGCATTGGATAACTATGAAATACTTTGATATGATAAAGGTTAATACAACTTCATTCTAGCCAATACTGAGCAATAAAGTCCTGAGAATATTATGAAGAGCAAAGGGATAAAGGAAAAGGAAGAGGAAAACAAGTCAGCTGAATGCCATTTTAATAGATAGACTGTAGTCATCAAATTAAATTAATGTCAAAGTCATCCATCCTTCCTGTTCTCAATTATTTTAACTAAGCCAAAATTCTACTCCAATACTTCGACAATAACTTCCACAGCTACCTAAAATTACTTCCAGGGGGCCAGAAGTGGTGGTGCATGCCTGTAGTCCCAGTTATTTGAGAGGCTGAGACAGGAGGATTGCTTGAACACAGGGGTTCGAGGCTCCAGTGAGCTATAATAGTGCCACTGCACTCCAGCCTGGGTGACAGGGTAAGACCCTGTCTCAATCAACAAATAAACAACCTCCAGGGTGAAGGCAGGGTACAAATGAAAGACCAGACTAAAATGATTTATTTATCCTAGGAAAATTGGAGGTTTACTCTACCGTGGCTTTATCATTTCACTGCCCATTTTTCCTTTTCCCTCCCAGCTTCCCAATCAATTCATTTTACCCTAAACCACTGTCCTGCAGGTGCGTCCTAATGGTTTTTCTCCCATGCCTTCCCTCACCTGCCAAATGCCCATCTCTCTCACTTTTTTCTATTCAAATCTGACCATCCCTCTGGGCTCAGCTCCCATCTCCAGGAAGCACTGGCCTCTTTCTCAACTCCAGGCCTCATGGATTTTTCCTTTTTCCTGAATTCCTTGAGGCAGCAAAAATTCTGAGCACACTGTTTAGTGCTGACTTATATAACGGTTCTCCCTCTTTCATGTGTGGCAGCCCTGTCTCTCAATCACTCTATGGCAGGGACCCCAACCCTGAGCTCTGCCTCCTGTCAGATCAGCAGTGGTATTAGATTCTCATAGGACTACAAGCCCTATTGTGAAGTGCAAGGGATCTAGGTTGCACGCTCCTTATGAGAATCTAACGCCTGATGATCTGAGGTGGAACAGTTCATCCCGAAACCACCTCCCTTCTTGTCTTCCACAAAACGCATCCCTGGTGCCAAAAAGGTTGGGGACTGCTGCTATATGCATCTGTGCACACCTCAAGAATTCTCTTCCTTTTCCAACTCTTCTTTCTCAGTCGTCTCTCTTCATAAACAACTCACCCTGTACCATGCATTGAAATGCCACAGGAAACAGACCTTACTATTAAAAAGAGCATGACGGCTGGGAGTGGTGGCTCATGCCTGTAATCCCAGCACTTTCCGAGGCCAAGTGGGGCAGATCATGAGGTCAAGAGATCGAGACCATCCTGGCCAACATGGTGAAACCCTATCTCCACTAAAAATACAAAAATTAGGGCCGGGCGCGGTGGCTCAAGCCTGTAATCCCAGCACTTTGGGAGGCCGAGACGGGCGGATCACGAGGTCAGGAGATCAAGACCATCCTGGCTAACACGGTGAAACCCCGTCTCTACTAAAAATACAAAACTAGCCGGGCGAGGTGGCGGCGCCTGTAGTCCCAGCTACTCGGGAGGCTGAGCCAGGAGAATGGCGTAAACCCGGGAGGCGGAGCTTGCAGTGAGCTGAGATCCGGCCACTGCACTCCAGTCCGGGCGACAGAGCAAGACTCCGCCTCAAAAAAAAAATAAAATAAAATAAAAATACAAAAATTAGCTGAGCATGGTGGTGCGTGATTGTAGTCCCAGCCCGGGAGGCTGAGGCAGGAGAATCGCTTGAACCCGGGAGGCAGAGGTTGCAGTGAGCTGAGATCGTGCCACTGCACTCCAGGCTGCTAACAGAGTGAGACTCTGTCTCCAAAAAAAAAGAGCATGACAATATAATGTACTCAAAATAATTCAAATATTACCTTTACTTATGATAGATAATATGCCCTTTCATAAAAGTATGATCTATGTAAGACGACTATCACATGGAAGCTATTTCACTAAACAATGAAAATGCTTTTAAACAAAAGCAAGAAAAAGGCTGGTCCAAGTGCAGTGGTGTTTACAACTAATTGATCACACAGTCAGTTACAGATTTCTTTGTTCCTTCTTCACTCCCACTGCTTCACTTGACTAGGCTTAAAAACAATAATAAAAATGAAAGCAAGAAAAGAACAAATTACTTATTTAGGATAAAATATCACAAATACACTTTATTTCTATATTCTGGATATTTTATATGAAATTATGTCTGTTTGAAACATTTTTTAAACATGCCAAATAAAAGAAATTTGGGGAGCCTTTCACTGATATGTTATGCTTTTATTATATTAAATACAAATATAGGCTCAATATATTAGTTATATGAAGCATAAACATAGGCTCAATGCCTTTGATGCTTTTATATACTCATAGACTCAGAAGTGGTAATTAACATGAGGGCAATTGTCATTAAATTCTTGCTGATTATTCACCTTCCATACAAAGTGATTTTTTTCACCAATCCTTTTCAAAAAGCTCTGGCTTTCATACACTAGCTTTTACCGACACTGTATATGTGAGGTGTGTGTGTGTGTGTATTAGTCATGTGTAATTTGTGTTTGTGTGTATTTATTTATTTATTTTGAGACAGGGTCTTACTCTGTCACCCAGGCTGGAGTGCAGTGGCACAATCACAGCTCGCTGCAGCCTCGACCTCCTGGGACTCAAGCAATCCCTCCCACCTCAGCCTCCTGAGTAGTTGGAACCACAGGTGTGTGCCATCATTCCTGGCTAATTTTTTTGGATTTTTTTGTAGAGACGGGGTCTTGCCATGTTTCCCAAGCTGTTCTCAACTCCTGGGATCAAGCAATCCACTTGCCTCGACCTCCCAAAGTGCTAGGATTACAGGCATGAGCCACTGCATCTGGCCATTTACTTTTCTTTTTAAAAATATAGGTTTTTTGAGACAGGGTCTTGCTCTGTCACCCAGGCTGGAGGGTAGTGGTACAATCATGGCTCCCTGTAGCCTGAACCTCCTGGGTTCAAGTAATCCTCCCACCTCAGCCTTTCAAGTAGCTGAGACTACAGGTGTGAGCCAAAATGCCCTGCTAATTTTTGTATACATATAATATATATAATTGTGTGTGTGTGTATATAGATATAGATATAGATACAGATATACATATATATATTTTTTTTTGGTAGAGATTGGTTTTCGTCATGTTGCCCAGGCTGGACTCGAACTCCTAGCCTCAAACAGCTCTCCCACCTTAGCCTCCCAAGGTGCTAGGATTACAGGCATGAGCCACCATGTCTGGCCTGCGTGTGTATTTAAAAGCTTTCTTTGAAAACTGGGAAATTTGGGCTGGGAGTGTTAGCTCACGCCTTAATCCCAGCACTTTGGGAGGCCGAGGCGGGTGGATCACAAGGTCAGGAGTTCAAGACCAGCCTGGCCAACATGGTGAAACCCCGTCTCTATTAAAAACACAAAAATTAACTGGGCGTGATGGGGGCGTAATCTCAGCTACTCAGGAGGCTGAAGCGGGAGAACCATGTGAACCCGGGAGGCGGAGGTTGCAGGGAGCTGAGACCACGCCATTGTATTTCAGCCTGGCAACAAGAGCTAAATTCCGTCCCCCACCAAAAAAAAAAAAAAAGAAATACGGAAAATTTGAATACTGAGGACTGCATTCTAGATGATATCTGTCAATTTTCTTAGGTATGATAATGTCATTATAGCTCTATAATAGAATTTATTTTTAGATGATACATATTACCGTATCTAGGATTGAAAGATCATAATGTCTGCAACTTATTTTCAAGTCATTTATCAAAAATATCGGTGATAAAGCAAATATGGCAAAATGTTAACAATTGTTGAATTCAGGAAGTAGATATGTGAGTGATCGTTTACTATTCCGTCAACTTTTCTGTACCTTTGAGAATTTTCATAATGGTTTATTTAAAAAAACAAGTTACCGTGAAAAAAAACATCAGAAGCAGAAACATCAATATTCAGACCAATTAAAAGAACCAGTGTTCTCTCTCTCTCTCTCTGTGTGTGTGTGTGTGTGTGATGGTATATCTGCCTGTAAGGTTTACAGTGCTGTCATTTCAAAGCCATATTTGATGCACTCAAATAAATATTACTATTTTCTTGACTCATCTAGAGGATGAGGGAGGAGAGGTTTAATTCTACAGCCAAAATAATGGCCTAAAAGTATTCATGGTCATATGACATTTGAAGCAATAGAAATTTAAAACATAACCAGACTTTCAACCAGAAAAATACATGGGTAATTTTATTTTTAATCTAAAGACATTTTTTGAATGTCTTCAGAACCATTTGAATGTTATTTCCTGTTTTTAAGGTAAAATAAATTGTTTATATCTGATTGTGTGTGCCTGACCAGATTTTCTTGATGATAAAAACCATTCCCAGCTTTTGAAGACTAATGTCTGATTAACTCTTCCAAACATAAATGCCACAAAAATTAATCAAAGTTGTGGTTTTTTCCCAGGATGATACTCAGCTGTGGACATTAGTATCAACAAAGAAGGGATATTTTGATGAATACAAACTTAAAGAAATTTACCAAATAAAAAATTTTAGTGTTTAGTACATTTTCATTTGCAGTTTTTAAACTTTAGTAAACAGGTGTTAACATATACATGCTAAACACTTCATCTTCTTTGCATATCTTAGAATGTCAATTTTAAATTTAAAGTTCCCCAAAATATCTGGGAGAAAAGGGTGAGGCACAGGAACTGGGGAATGGTAAAAATGTTAATTTACACATAAGGAAAGAAAATCCAAACAAAAGCGAAAACAACAATCCAAAGGGTGTAATGATGTAGGTTCAGAGCTAAGTTGATCTCAGCCTACACCGTATGACCTTTATTTCTCATTGTTGCAACATTCAGAATAGTAAGTGGACTTGTCAGAGAATGTTTTTTTTAAAAATCAAGCACATCTTAAAGTCTGTTTTCCTCTTTACTCTCAGTTCTTGGGTTCTAAGTCCAAAGAAGAAACAAAATTAGGATTTGGCTGCTGTTTAAAATAAAGATATAATTACATGAACAATTTGTTCCATTTACTATGTCATACAACGGCAACGCCTCTCTTTGCCAAGTCTAAGGACCCAAAGAACAAAGATAATCCAGCTAGCCCGTTACACGGGCAGAACCCAAACCTAGCTCCATGCCGCCATCATCTGGTCAATATGTATATTTCACTTGCACTCGGGCAGTGCCCAGAAGACGATGGATGTCCGGAATCCTGAACCATCCAGAGTGGAATTCAAACCCTCAGGACTCATTTTTCATGCAAAGAAATTATATTTTATGAAGGCACAATATAAAATTAGATATTATGTTATGTCTGAGACCCTTTATTCTTCAAACCAGTAAGTGAAACCAGAAAAATATTGCAGAAATTGATTAAAAAATGTTTCTTAGCTGCAAGTTCAGGGATACTTTCCTTAAAGATCTTTACTTCAGGCCAGGCTCAGTGACTCATGCCTGTAATCCCAGTGCTTTGCGTAACTGAGGCGGGAGCATCGTTTGAGGCCAGGAGTTCAAAGTTACATTGAGCTTTGAGCGTGTCACTACACTCCAGCCTGGAGGACAGTATGAGATCCTATCTCAAAAAAAACAAAAACAAAAAACTTTACTTCAAATGCACCTGCATAGTTCAATAGCAACTTCTGCCAATGGAGCAGAATGTGTTTTAGTAGATATAAAAGACCCACACTCCTTAGAAGACCTGGGAATTAGATCCACTTGGACACTCACCTAAATGTAAGGCCTAAGGCAAGTCACCTAATATTTAAGGGGCCTCTTCTGGTAAATAATGGGGTTCAGCGGAGAACTTTTTATGTAGAGGATATCCAGCTTAAAAAATCCTATTATTATTTAACTTCAGTATGTACCACAAAACTTAGTACTTAATTTTATTGTCTTGTTGGACTTTCTAATTGTTTCATGAGCACTAATTTTGTTTCTCCGACTAAAATTTAAGTTACTTAATGGCAAGGATGACATCAGACTCCCCAGTCTGTGTACTTTTTACTGTATTACATTACCTGAAAGATTAGTGTCAGCATTTAATAAGTTATTGCTGATAAATTTTTAGAAAGTCAAAATGATATGAACATTTAAAAATATATTTACTAATAAATACACACTGAGCACATTTAATATAATAGCTACTGTATTTTCAACAACAAAAATGTTACAAATGTGGGCATAAGTCAGCTAGCCACTATGCCCTTAATTGAGTCCACCAAATTTGCCTTCCTCAGTGGTTCTATACTTATCAAGCACAATGGAACCTCTTCAGGACTGGTGTCTAAGAGTATGCTAGGCTTTTATGATCTAGTCCTATTTTGCTTTGTGGCATTTGATTTGCCTTTATATTTGTATCATGTAATGATAAATAACATCTCTAAAGTCAGTCTGTAAACCCACAAACACATTCCCCAGAAGTCTTTCTTATTCATGCTGGGTGGTCCATCATCATCAAACAGCCTCTTAAGTTGTCCATCATCATCAAACGGCCACTGCCGAGGGGGCTTCAAAATTAACGACATTTTCTCCTCCTCGTCCTCCTCCTCCTCATCCTCCTCCTCGTCCTCCTCCTCCTCCCCCTTTTTCTCCTCCTCCTCCTTGAAACCTGTCACCCAGACTGGAGTGCAGTGGCATTATCACAGCTCACTGCAGCCTCCACCTCCTGGGCTCAAGAAATCCTCCCACCTCAGCCTCCAGAGTAGCTGGGACCACAGGTGCATCCCACCACGCCCAGCTAATTTTTGTATTTTTTGTAGAGACAGGGTAGCGATATGTTTCTCAGGCTGGTCTTGAACTCCTGGACTCAAGCAATTCACCCACCTTGGCCTCCCACAGTGCTGGGATTATAGGCATGAGCCACCATGCCTGGCCCATTTCTTCTTCTTAATTTTTAGTGGGAAATACCTATTTCTGAGAACTTGAAGATGTGATTTTTTTTCATTAAATGTTGCTCATTATACAGATTTCACAAAGACTCCAAGGTCAAGACTCTGTTTTTTTTGTTGTGATTCCTTTTTTTGCATTTAATAAAAATCTGTAATTATGTTATTTGAAGGTTGTCAAATGAAATTCCAGATTATGCAAATTAGATAATGCTGTCTAATATCTCTACCTGTTTATCTGCCTATATGCTAGAGTCCTGCTAATGTGCTTAAAGAGTTGGATTAGAGGTCATGGATTTCCTAGGAGATTATATGTCTTCGGTAAATACTGCCAATTTGACTCAGCGCAGTAAAAATGCGAGATTTTATTTTAGTGAACAGTTTACAAATCAGGAATATACAGCTTCCAGTGTGAAACCAAGGTGCCTGTCAGAGAATAAAGTGAGGGTTTGGCTTTTATAAAGTTCCTGCCCTGGTTCCCAATCAGGTCTGTTTACGAAAATGAATGATTCAAATTTGCTTAGTTCCGATTGATTGACAGCTGAGCCCTGATTGGCAGAGGTAGGTGAACCCTAATTTGTCTGTTTGGGTGAGCTCTGAAACTGCCAGAGTTGAACAGAGGTGTGGATTTCTGGGGAACTCAGGGTACATGTATGCCATGGTCAGCAAATGACTGCTTGGCTTGATTTTAAATTTAGGCCCAGTTAGCCGCTCTGGATTTATCCTGAAGGATTGGGTCTTTCAGGTTCACATTTGTTTACACTTATAACAACTCCCCTCTTTTAAATATTTGCAAAATAAGGCAGCCTTTGTTAGGCAAGTTTTATCCTGTTAAGAATATAACACTCATCCCAATTATAAATGTATGCTAGATAAGAGAGGAAAACAGATAACTGCATTTCTGCTGTTTGCTTATTGAATTTTACTTATTTTCAAGTGAAAACAAGCAACACCGGTTGTTGTTTTTGCACTACTACTGCGCCTTTGCCCGTGCAGCTTCTGCGTGGCATGCCCTTTTCTGCATCACTTGCAGTATTTTATTGACCTTATTAATTTACTGTCTATAAACCCTTAAAGAACGACTGCGGCCGGGCGCGGTGGCTCACGCCTGTAATCCCAGCACTTTGGAAGGCCGAGGCGGGCAGATCACAAGGTCAGAAGATCCAGACCATCCTGGCTAATATGGTGTCTCTACTAAAAATACCAAACAAATTAGCTGGGCGTTGTGGCGGGCGCCTGTAGTCCCACCTACTCCGGAGGACGAGGCAGGAGAATGGCGTGAACCTGGGAGGCGGAGCAGAGGCGTAGGAACCTGGGCGACAGAGTGAGACTCCGTCTCAAAAAAAAAAAAAAAAAAAAAAAGAACAACGACTGTGTCTTTTATACACTCACTTCACTCATTTATTTATTCAATAAAGATTTAGCTGTCTGGGCGAAGTGGGTTACGCCTGTAATCCCAGCCCTTTGGAGGCCAAGGCGAGCAGATCACTTGAGGTCAGGAGTCGGAGACCAGCCTGGGCAACATGGCGAAACCCCATCTCTACCAAAATTCGAAAGTTACCCAGTCGTGGTGGTGCATGCTTGTAGTCCCAGCTACTCGGGAGGCTGAGGTGGGAGGATTGCTTGAGTCCAGGAGGGGGAGGTTGCAGTGTTACAAGTTATTAAGATTATGTTGGGCAGAGAGAGAGGAAAAGGAGTTGTCTTAAAGTTACTTCTTTTAAAGCAGCTCCAGAAACATTTCTTGTCGAGCACGAAAGCCCTGGCTCTTAGAGCTAGGCCAGCACCCTTTGATACGCAAATACAGGCCATTAGAAAGCGGGTCCACCCAAACATGGCGATTCCTGCCCTTGCCCAGACAAGTGCCTGGTAACATGGCTGCCCCGACATATCCCTACCTGTGTAGAACATCATGGCACCCCGTATTTGCGTTTTAAAAGGCCAGGGTGGGAGGGCCAGTTTTTTCCTCAGCCTACCATGAATGACATGGCTGGTCAAACCAATCCCTTGAGCCCTATGCAAATCAGACACCACCTCCTCTAGTATACTCATAGAAGCAGCCACTTTTCCGCCGCTGGTGGGGTTTCCTCTCTCGGCTTTGGACCACCCCCCCAACCCCCGGTCCCCAACCGCGTCTGTGTATGGGAGAGCTTCTTCCTCCTAACTTGCCTATTAAACTCTCTGCTCCTTAAAACCACTACACGTGTGTCCGTGCCGTTTTATCTAATTTGACTCGAGACAAAGAACCCAGGTGTTCCTCCACTGGTTGGAGCCCTTAGCAGCAGCAAGCCAAGATCGTGCCACTGCACTCCAGCCTGGGTGACAGTGAGACCCCATCTCAAAAAAAAAAAAAAAAAAGAAAAGAAAAGAAAATATTTAGCTATGTGTCAACTCTGGAGAGTATAGCAGCAATAAAAACAGACAAAAATCCCTTCCCGCCGGGCGCGGTGGCTCAAGCCTGTAATCCCAGCACTTTGGGAGGCCGAGACGGGCGGATCACGAGGTCAGGAGATCGAGACCATCCTGGCTAACACGGTGAAACCCCGTCTCTACTAAAAAATACAAAAAACTAGCCGGGCGAGGTGGCGGGCGCCTGTAGTCCCAGCTACTTGGGAGGCTGAGGCAGGAGAATGGCGTAAACCCGGGAGGCGGAGCTTGCAGTGAGCTGAGATCCAGCCACTGCACTCCAGCCTGGGCCACAGAGCGAGACTCCGTCTCAAAAAAAAAAAAAAAAAATCCCTTCCCTCATGAAACTTATATAGATTAGATGTAATAAATGAGTAAAAGATACCATGTATTAGATGCAACGAGTGCTAAAGAAGTAGAATAGGGACTGTTGGTGGGAGTGGGGTTGCAAGTTTTTAATAGGGCTGTCAAGGAAGTTTTTATTAATGTGATATTTGAGCAAAGACCTGAAAGAGATGAGGGCAAACTGTATATCTAGGGGCAGAGTGTTCCAGAAAGAGGGAATGGCAAGTGCAAGGATACTAAAATGGTAATATGTTGGATTGTGCTTGACTTGTAGAAGAGCCACAGGGAGGTTCATGTGGCAGGAGGAGAGTGAGGGAAAGAATAATTTTGTTCATCTTAGTATTCTTAGGAGTTAGCACTGTGTCTGAATCATATCAGGAATTAATGTATTTTAATGGATCAATCAGTATTTTGGTGCTAATGTAAAAAAAATTGTCAAATACCAACATCATTTTTCACAGAATTAGAAAAAAAACAATTCTAAAATTCATATGGAACAAAAAAAGAGCCCCAATAGCCAAAGCAATCCCAAGCAAAAAGAACAAGCCTTGTCATGCGCGTCCATGTGAAGAGACCACCAAACAGGCTTTGTGTGAGCAATAAAGCTTTTTAATCACTTGGGTGCAGGCGGGCTGAGTCCGAAAAGAGAGTCAGCGAAGGGAGATAAGGGTGGGGCCCTTTTATAGGATTTGGGTAGGTAAAGGAAAATTCCAGTCAAAGGGGGGTTGTTCTCTGGCAGGCAAGGGTGGGGGTTACAAGGTGCTCAGTAGGGGAGCTTTTTGAGCCAGGATGATCCAGGAAAAGGAATTTCACAAGATAATGTCATCGCTTAAGGCAAAGACTGGCCATTTTCACTTCTTTTATGGTGGAATGTCATCAGTTAAGGCGGGGCTGGGCCTTTTTCACTTCTTTTGTGATTCTTCAGTTACTTCAGGCCATCTGGGTGTATACCTGCAAGTCACAGGGGATGTGGACACGCAAGTCACAGGGGATGCAATGGCTTGGCTTCGGCTCAGAGGCCTGACAAATTTGGAGGCATCACATTACAGAGCTTAAAATTATGCTATGAAGCTGCAGTTACCAAAACAGCATGGTACTGGTATAAAAGTAGGCACACAGACCAATAAAACAGAATAAAGAACCCAGAATAAACCCAAATACATGCAACCAACTGATCTTTGACAAACCATAGAAAAACATCAATTGGGAAATGGACATCCTATTTAATAAACGATGCTGGGGAAACTGACAAGCCACATGTAGAAGAATGAAACTGGATCCCTATCTCATCTTCTACAAGTATCAACTCAAGATGAATCAAAGACTTAAATATAAGACCTGAAACCATAAAAATTCTAGAAGACAACATTGTAAAAACTCTTTTAGACATCAGCCTTGGCAAAGTATTCGTGACTAAGGCCTCAAAAGCAAATTCAACAAAAACAAAAATAAATAAATGGGACCTAATTAAACTAAAAGTCTTCTTCAGAGCAAAAGAAATAATAAGCAGAGTAAACAGACAACCCACAGAGTGGAATAAAATATTTGTAAACTATGTATCCCACAAAGGACTAGTGTCGAGAATCTACAAGGAACCCAAACAAATTAGCAAGAAAAAAACAATCCCATCCAAAAGTGGGCAAAGGACATGCACAGACATTTCTCAAAAGAAGATATACAGGCCAGGCGCGGTGGCTTACGCCTCTAATCCCAGCACTTTGGGAGGCCAAGACGGGCGGATCACGAGGTCAGGAGATGGAGACCATTCTGACTAACACGGTGAAACCCCGTCTCTACTAAAAATACAAAAATTAGGCAGGCGCGGTGGTGGGCGTCTGTAGTCCCAGCTACATGGGAGGCTGAGGCAGGAGAATGGCGTGAACCCGGGAGGCGGAGCTTGCAGTGAGCTGAGATCATGCCACTGCACTCCAGCCTGGGCGACAGAGCGAGACTCCGTCTCAAAAAAAAAAAAAAAGAAAAAAAAAAGAAGATATACAAATGGCCAACAAACATATGGAAAATGCTCAACATTATTAATCAGCAGGGAAATGCAAATTAAAACCACAATGAGTTACTACCTCACCCCTGTAGGAATGGTCATTATTAAAAAGTCAAAAAACAATAGATGTTGGCATGGATGTGGGGGAAAGGGAATGCTTATTCACTGCTGGTGGGAATGTAAATTAATACAACCTCTTTAGAAAACAGTACGGAGATTCCTTAAAGAACTAAAAGTAGGGCCGGGCGCGGTGGCTCAAGCCTGTAATCCCAGCACTTTGGGAGGCCGAGGCGGGCGCATCACGAGGTCAGGAGATCAAGACCATCCTGGCTAACACGGTGAAATCCCGTCTCTACTAAAAATGCAAAAAACTAGCCGGGCGAGGTAGCGGGCGCCTGTAGTCCCAGCTACTCCAGAGGCTGAGGCAGGAGAATGGCGTGAACCCGGGAGGCGGAGCTTGCAGTGAGCTGAGATCAGGCCACTGCACTCCAGCCCGGGCGACAGAGCAAGACTCTGTCTCAAAAAAAAAAAAAAGAACTAAAAGTAGTTGACATTTGATCCAGCAATCCCACTACTGGATGTACCCAAAGGAAAATAAGTCATTATATGAAAAAGACACTTGCACACATGTTTATAGCAGCACAATTCACAATTGCAAAGATGTGGAACCAACCTAAGTGCCCATCAACCAATGAGTAGATAAAGAAAATATGGCATATATACACCACAGAATACCACTCAGCCATTAAAAGGAATAAAACAATGTCTTTGGCAGCAATTTGGATGGAGTTGGAGGCCATTATTCTGAGTGAAGTAACTCAGGAATGAGAAACCAAAAGCTGTATGTTCTTGCTTATAAGTGGGAGCTAAGCTTTGAGTATACGAAGACATACAGAGTGGTATAATGGAGTTTAGAGACTCAGAACGGGGGGGGGGGGTTGGGAATGGGGTTAGAGATAAATAACTACATATTAGGTACAATGTACACTATTTGAGTGACAGGTGCACTAAAATCTCAGAATTCACCACTACATTATTCATCCATGCAACAAGAAAAATTATACCTCAAAAGCTATTGATATAAATTTTAAAAAATGTTGTCAATATTTCACAAAAACCTAAATTGTGCTAAATCCAGTCCAGTTACTTTTGTAACAATGGAAATATTTTGTCTGGTTGCCCTGACTTTGGTTATGCTATTGAAACAGGTATGACTTTTGTTAACTCAGATTTTTAGGTCAGTTCAGATGTTATGTTGGAAGTATTTTACAACAATCACATATTTTTCTCTTTGTATTTCTTTTGTTGAAATACTTAGAACTGTAGCTTTATAATGAATATAAACACTGGAAAATGCCACGACATTATTGGGTAGTATTCTAATAACATAACGTTCAGATCTTCTAGCAAGGTTAACAGCACTACTCAGCATCACTTAAACAAATTGCCAGTTTGAGGACTTATTTTGCTTCTAAAACTAATTTCTTAGAAGATCACACATAGAATTTTATTTATTATGCATATCATGTAATCAATATTTATTTTACTTGCAAGAATGACTCATCGTTACCAGAAGATGGGACTGTGAACACCATGTGCAACATGGCCGCCATCACCAGCCAGACTAATTAGATCTTCACTGCTTCTCTCCTGCCTGCTCCTTTTTCTGCTCACTTTAGACGCCATTTGTCAGTGTTTCCTGCCATTGCTTTTCACTTGTTAACGGGTTTGAATCAGTGTACGTTGACTGCTAAACTTTAATTCCTGCAGAATTGTAATACTTTCTTTTGACTGCCTGATTTCTTGGCTGATTTTTCTTGGGATTCAAAGAAACAAACAGTTAAGCTCTGAACGACTCAGAAGTAAGGAAATCGACCCCTGAGCAGTCATGCCAATAACAGAACAGTTGAATAACACATATTTTGTATGTTTTATGTATTATGTACTGTCTTCTTGAAATAAAGTAACCCAGAGAGAAGAAAATGTCATTAAGAAAACCATAAGGAAGAGAAAATACATTCATAGTATTGTTCTTATTTATCAATACTGTAAGTATAAGGAAGAGAAAATACATTCATAGTATTGTTCTTATTTATCAATACTATAAGTTTCTTTCTTTTACTTACAAGATGAATCCCTGCCTGAAGTGGCAGCAACCGCAGCTGCAGACCTCAATCTACAGTACTTATTAAGCAATTCAACTTTTCCTTGTAATGTCATGACTTTTCTCTGCTTTTTGGGAGCACTTACAGCATCACTAGTAGCACTTTGTTTGGGTACCACGGTGTTATTCAAGGTTTACAGTAGTGCACTAAACATGATGAAAAATACACGGGAACCGTGAGTGATCACTTTTTACTACGATACACAATTTACTGGAGAGACAACTGCTCTTGCGGAGATGATTAACATCACAAAGTGTTTTAAGTGGATACATTCAAAACACTTGAGCTCACTGCAATAGCAAGGAGAGGTGCCAGGAAATTAGTACAGCACTACAGTATGTATGAGTTATATGCAGTTATAATTTAATGCTGCATCGTTATGTTTATTTCAATTTCTCTCAACTGTTCATGGTGCCATGGTCTGTGTTTGTGTGTGTATGTTTTGATAAATTTTAACTTTTTATAATACGTTTGGGGGCAGGGAGCTGTGGCTCACACCTCTAATCCAGCACGAGGCGGGTGGATCACCTGAGGTCAGAAGTTCAAGACCAGCCTGACCAACATGGTGAAACCCCCAACTCTACTAAAAACACAAAAATTAGCTGGCCACGGTGGCGGGCACTTGTAACCCCAGCTATTCGGGAGGCTGAGGCAGGAGAATCACTTGAATCCTGGAGGCGGGGGTTGCAGTGAGCCAAGACTGCTTAATTGCACTCCAGCCTGGGCAACAAGAGCGAGGCTCCATCTCAAAATATATATATATATATTTGTGTATATTTCATGGTATTAAGTGATAAAATAGATGAGTATCTACATATTTTATGCATTCATGACATACCTTTTTCTTAATTTTTCAATATTTCTAGGCTGTACAGTTTATCTGTGTTTTTTAAATTGTCACAAATCTCCAAAACATTTTCCAATATATATAGAAAAAACCCATGTATAAATGTATGCACAGAGTTCAAACTTGTGTTATTCCAGGGTCAACTGTACTATCTTTCCCAAGAAATGCCTGAAGGGAAACGCTAACGGTAAAAGATCTATCTCCTCAGTGTCACCAGATCCTGACAGTTCTGGGATTTTAATAGACTCCTCAAGAAATGAAAGCTTCTCAAGTGTCAATGTCCTTCGGGCAGAGACCTCCAGGAACGCATCTGTAGTTAACCAAGTTGGAATTATTTCTGGTTGCAGTGAGGAAGAACATACACCTCGAGGAAGAATGGGCTGCCTCAGTAAGAGGGTGTTAAGAAAGAACCTATTATAGAATTTGGGCTTTGTGGTGATTTGGGGGAGTGTCTAAGGAAGCAGGAATATGCTCTCAGTTGGATGCAGTCAGAAAGCTGGGGGAAGTCTATGATTGTGTCAGCAGGGAAATGTATCGGAGTCACACGACTTCAAAATAGTAATACCGGTGGTGAATCCCTAGGGTTCTGCAGCAACCTTAATTCTGGCCTCCTCAGAATAAAGTATTCAACTGAGGGGCATAAGGCAGAAGGAGAGACCCAGGAAAGTTTTAGAGCAGGAGTAAAAGTTTATTAAAAAGCTTTAGAGCAGGAACGAAACGAAGGAAAGTATGCTTGGAAGACAGCCCAGCAGGCAACTTGAAAAGCAAGTACGCAGCTTGATATTTTGACTTGCGGTTTGTTTTTGTTTTGAGGCAGACTCTTGCTCTGTTGCCTAGGATGGAGCGTAGTAGCACGATCTTGGCTTGCAACCTCCACCTCCCAGGTTCAAGTGATTCTCATGCCTCAGCCTCCTGATTTTTTTTTTTTTTTTTTT